>NW_016808547.1:3202697-3256291 GCF_001698545.2 Rhinopithecus bieti | reverse complement strand
TCCCTCCCTCCCTCCCTTCCTTCCTTCCTTCCTTCCTTCCTTCCTTCCTTCCTTCCTTCCTTCCTTCCTTCCTTCCTTCCTTCCCTCCTTCCTTCTTTTTCAGAGACAAGGTTTTGCTCTGTTGCCCAGGCTGGAGTGCAGTAGCACGATTATAGCTCACTGCTACCTCACATTCCTGGGCTCAGATGATCCACCCACCTCAGCTTCCCGAGTACCTCAGACTACAGTTGTAGGCCACCATGCCAGGCTATTTTTCAAGAATTTTTTTGTAGAGATGGGCTTCACTATGTTGTCCAGGCTGGTCTCAAACTCCTGGGCTCAAGCAATCCTCCCACCTCACCTCTCAAAGTACTGAGATTGCAGGTGTGAGCCACCATTCTTGGACTTCGTGTAATTTTTTTCTTCTCTCCTTGCTCTCTGGAAAGATCAGGTACTCATTCACTCTGGGATTCAAATATCTGATTTTAGATTAAAATATGTGGCTTCCCAGAGGTTTTAGTTTTACCATGGGAATAGTCTTCAGCCCCAAATATTGACACTCTTAGTGGTGGGCTTGCAGTCATGGTGAATCGGGGAGGGGTTTGGAGCCCAGGCAGCCTCCTACCTAATCCAGGCATCAGGCTTCCTGGGGTCTGGAAGGTTGACTGGTGTCAAGGAGAGCAGGCTGGGAATGGCCAGGGAGTCCATAGTGGGAAGGAGGGAGGGAGGAGCTGAGCATGAATGAAGGGATGGAGAGATGTACCCAAGAGACAGAGGCAGTGAGTGGACCACAAGGAGAGGTCTGGGTCACGGGTGCTCTGGGGGTACCCACAGTTTTCCTGCTTTTTATCTGTAGATTCCTCTGGAGAGACTGGAAGACCAAGATAATCTTATCTCTGAGAAAATCTGGTTCATTTTCTCTCTTAAAAGATCATTTGAGCCTCAGTTTTCTCATCTGTAAAATAGGGAGATAATCCTTACACATAGTGACAAAGTTGGGAGAGGCAGATTAAATAACAGATGTGACTGCACTGAACACACACAGGGCTAATGCCTGGTGCAAAGTAGGTGCTTGATTAGTGTGCATGGCTGACGCTGTGATGGGGCCCGCATCTGAACTCAGATGTGCTTGAATTCCCGCTAGGTTTGATTCTCAGCCTCTCTCCAGGTTATCAGGACCATGTGCCTTTGACAGTTTGGAAACACCTCAGTGTTGGAAGCCACAAAGATTCCTAGAGTTGTGTGGAATTCCTGGTCAGGGATTTTCAAAGTATTTTAACCACGTAACCCTTTGTTTGAATGAAATTGTACACTGAAGCCTTGTGTGTCAAACAGGTAAAATGGGGCTGGGCTCGTGGCAGCACAGAGTGAGGGGTGCGGAGGTCTGAAGATAGCTTCTGCGTCTTCCCCAAGACACTTGCCCAAGAAACTTCCACTACACCCGAAGTTCCATTGTTGGAAACTGATTCCAGTCTAAATGTCTTACTTGTGGTTGGACGAGGGAAACTGAGGATCATGGAGAAGGAAGATAATTGTCCAGGATAACTCAAGAGGTCATTTGCTTTCTCTTGGACTCAGTTTCCCCATCTGTAATCAGGAGAGGAACTCAGATCTCTCCTATTTTCAAGTGCTTTCTGGCTATAACGCCAGTCTAATGCATGATGCAAGCGCCACCTGGTGGTGAGAAAGGGCTCTGGCACCTGGAGAGAAACCCTGCTATTATTTCTCCAGGTTTAGGCAAATATGAGATTTTATGCAAATGATCCCACCTTTGGCCAGAGTGATGCCTCTCAGGATTATAGGAATTTCAGGCTCCTTCTCCTATTCCTCATGCTCTCACACTGAAAGGAGCATCAAGAAGCCCAAGAGAGGTATCAGGAGGCAGCTTGAAAAGATTTCCCTGGCTCTGCCACTAACTCCTGTGTGATCTTGGCCATCCAAGTCCTTTCCCCTCTCTGGGCCTCAGCTCCCACATCTGCAACCTGAGGGGGTTAGGTGAATCCAGGGTTCTTAACTTGAGATCTATGGATCCATGGCTGGGGATTTTGTGAAACACTTGAAATTTTAAGAATTGTGTGTGTGTGTGTGTGTGTCTGTGTGTGTGTGTGTGTGTGTGTGTGTACAAGGTATAAGCAGTTTTGGAGGGAAAGAGTAGAGCTTTAATTGCCTTCTTAAAGAGGGCTGTTCCTCTGAAAGTGTTCCCTGGTCTAGAGGAGCTCTGAGGGCAACCAGGGCTCAGGAATTCTAGGAGCTTCCCCTTTGGAATGCTTGTTCACTCAGACAACCCAGAGGATTTACATTTGGCAAATGCATCCAGCTTGCCAGTGATGTGGAGACATGCTAAGAGAGCCAAAGAAAAATGAAAAGCAAAAGCTCCCCAGATACATGCAATCAATAGCCAAGGAGATGCTCCTCAGTCTCCAGCAACTCTGAGTCAGGTAGGGACCAGAAGTTGGTAGCTGAGCTCTGGAACTCTGTAAACCTTCACCAGCTGAGGGTGCTGTCTGGGACAGCCTTCTTTCCTTCCTTCCTTCCTTCCTTCCTTCCTTCCTTCCTTCCTTCCTTCCTCTCTCTCCTTCTCTCTCTTTCTTTCTCTTTCTCTCCCTCTTTCTCTCCTTCTTGCTCTCCCTCCCTCTCTCTTTCTCTCTTTCTTCTTTCTTTGTTTTCTTTCTTTTTACAGGGTCTTGCTCTGTTGTCTAGGCTGCAGTACAGGAGCATGATCATGGATCACTGTAGCCTCCATCTCCCAGGTTCAAGTGATCCTCCCACTTCAGCCTCCCAAGTAGCTGGGACCATAGGCATGTACCACCATGCCCAGCTAATTTTTTAAATTTTTTT
Source organism: Rhinopithecus bieti (assembly GCF_001698545.2). Classification (NCBI taxonomy): domain Eukaryota; kingdom Metazoa; phylum Chordata; class Mammalia; order Primates; family Cercopithecidae; genus Rhinopithecus; species Rhinopithecus bieti. The sequence continues at coordinate 3,253,474 of NW_016808547.1, read as the reverse complement.
TGTAGAGATGGGGGTCTCCCTATGTTGCCCAGGCTGACCTCGAATTCCTGGGCTTGAGTGATTCCCCTGCCTTGGCCTCCCAAAATGCTGGAATTACAAGTGTGAGCCCCTGAGCCCAGCCTGCCTGGGATTTCTTGCCTGGATGGGCCACCATGGTCCCTGGGGAACTTCAAAGACAGGATGAACAACTGGCAGAACTGGGAGGACTCTAGTCCCCATGGTGTGGCCTCTTCTAGACCACAGAGATGGTCTTGTTGTCCCATCCTCACTTCCAAAGGCCCATTTGCTTTTGGAACCACTGCTTTCTGCAAAGCATCAAGCGGTGGGAGAAGGAGGAAGAGAAAGGCATTAGCCCTTGGGTCTCTAATCTGTGCCAGGTATTGTGCTAAGTATTTTACCATAACGAGCTGCTGTGATCCTCACAATAACCCTGGGAAGTAGGATTATTCCCATTAGATATTTGCAGACTTTGAGGCTCAGAGACGTTTACTGACTTGCTCCAAATCATAAAACCTGTAGATGGCTGGGCTGGGTTTTAATCATGTCTTGCAGCATGTGCAGGATTTGGAGAGGTTTCCCAACAGTGGCTCTCAGGGCTTCAGGAGGGCCTCACACCTCAGACCTGGGCTGGAGGCATGGCAGCTCTCCACGCTGATGCTGATTCCAAGCAGGCAGATTTAGTGATTGCCCCAGCTCCTGGGCTGGCCTTCAGACTCGGTTTGAAGATCTGAAGACAGCCTCTGTGTCTTCTCCCAAGAAACCTCCATTTGCCCCCATCAGCTGAAATTGTCCATTTTAAAATTTTTGCTATTTGGATTTCTCATTTCCTGGGGTGGTGATGGTGACCGAGAATCTGACCCTGACACTCCCTGGACCACACCCTGCTCTGCTCTGTTGCTGGGCTTGGGAATTACCCAGGCAGAAGTCCACACCTCCCCTCCAGGGCCTTCAGACTGACAGTTTTCAGGGACCCCTCCCTATACGGTGCAACAAGATCAGACCTGCCTGAGAGCAGGAGTTTGCACAAGCCTGGTGCCTGCCCTCCATGTGCTCCGGGCCCACTGGCCATGGCAGCTGAGGGGAGGTTGGCTGCCGCCACTCACCTGGCTTGCCCTCCCTGTCAGCCTTCGCACTTGGGGCTTCCCTGGGCATTTGAGAAACCATCGAGCTTTTGGATGTCATGCTTCTTTTTGCAGATGGGACCTGAGGGAGCCAGAGTCCTGGGGATGCCCTGCATTTCTGTCTAGAAGAGAGTTTCCCAATCCCCCTTCCACCACTTCATTAAGCATTGTGACTGGGTCTGATACTACCTGTCCCTGCCCTCCGCCTCCCCTCCCCTAGTCACTGCTGCCACCAAATCATCCTATGTCCATGTTGGACTATTCAAGATGGTCCATTACAATGAAGCTGATTCATTCACATGTTCAACATATATTCACTGAGCCACAACTGTATGCCAGTATGTCCTCTGCTCAGGATACATTCTTGTTCTATTTATTTTTGTATTGTCATGCTTAGTGCGGGTCTGGACACACAGCATGCATTCCCTGCATTTGCTGAGTAAATGAACCAATGGCTGAATATTGGACTTGTAGCCAACTGAACCCTTTCAATCATTGTTTCCAGATGTTGCTCTTAAGTCAAGTATCTGCCATCCTGAATATTTTTGTAGTCGCTTCATTGAAATGACAGGCAGGATTTTACTTTTGTCCCCATAAAATACAGCATGTTTGTACCATGTGTCTTTCTGTCCCTCCAGACCCACTGTCACCTTTTTCCACCCTGCTTTCTGCCCCAGAAACTGACCTGCATGGCCAGGCTCACCTGTTCTTGGGCTTCTTGTTGGGTTTGGCCAATGGGTACTCCAGCTGGAATCAAAGAGAGGTTGGGGATGTTTACTCCTCTGACTTCCTCCCAGGGTGATCACCTGTGTCCTTCAACCAAAGGATACTGTTTCCTTTGGTGGCCTCCTTCCTATGCTTCTCTCTCCCTCTGGGTTTTAACAACTGCTTCCTCCCTTTGGCCCTTAGGCTTAGGAGTGGTAACGTCATTGCAACTGCTACCCTGGGTTATAGCACTATCTTCAGATTCTTTAAATCTCAAAGCAACCCATCCTCACATTATCCCAATTTGAGTGTATTTTCTGTTATCACTGAGACCCCGACTGATAACATTACAGTCAACCAGTGACCAGCCTCAGCTCACAACACTGCTGACAGTTGTTGAAAACTAACTCTGTTCCAGGCACTTTACAGTACCATCCTTTTGATTCTTTTCTTTATATTTTCATATTTTTTTGAGATGGAGTCTCACTCTGTTGCCCAGGCTGGAGTGCAGTGGTTGGATCTCAGCTCACTGCAACCTCTGGCTCCCAGGTTCAAGTGATTCTTCTGCCTCAGCCTTCCCAGTAGCTGGGATTACAGGCATGTGCCATCACACCCAGCTAATTTTTTTCGTATTTTTACTAGAGACGGGTTTCATCATGTTGGCCAGGCTGGTCTTGAACTCCTGACCTCAAATGATCTGCCTGCCTCAGCCTCCCAAAGTGTTGCAATTACAGGTGTGAGCCACCATGCCCAACCCTGTTTTTTATTTTTTAAGAGATAGGGTCTTGCTCTGTCACTCATGCTGGAGTGCAGTGGTGTAAACATGGCTCACTGCATCCTTGATCCTCCTCCCTCAGCCTCCTGAGTAGCTGGGACCATAAGGGTGCCATCATGCCTAGCTAATTATATTTTTATTTTATTTGTATTTTTACTAGAGACACGGTCTCACTATGTTTCCTAGGCTGGCATCAAACTCCTGAACTCCAGCGACTCTCCACCTTGGCTTCCCAAAGTATTAGGATTACAGATGTGAGCCACTGTACCTGGCCTATACAATCCCTTTTAATTTGCTCATTGGTTTAATGAGGGAGAGACTCAGTTGAGTGATGGAACTAATACTCAGAGCCTAAATAATTTGCCAAACATAACTAGCTAGTAAGTGCCAGAGCTGGGATCCGATCCTGGACAGATTCAGCTCAGAGTCTGTGAACTTCATCACAATGTGATGCTGCTGTACAGAGGAGTCTCATGGATGCTAATTTTGTCATCCGACTTGTTCAATATTGTACTCAACTTCGTGACGGCTGCAGATTAGATAAGCTTCATCCAAGGCACAGCTACCGTCTAGTTAGTGACTCTGATCTCCTTGTAGATGTCAATTGTCTTTTATCAATAGTCTTTGACTAGAGTTGTTGAACTGGTTTCCAATCTACCTGGATGTATAACTATCCATTGCTCCAATGTCTTCACAGGGTTACCATGCTATGTACCTCTCTGAAATCTAGATGAAAAGTATCTTCAACAAATTCCAAACTAATCTATTAAACCCATTAAATTAAAAAAAGAGATTGAGTCTGTAATGACTCTATTAAGTCCTTTTCTTTCCTGGAATTTTTCCTTGGCTTCCAATTCACTTCCTTCAGTCAAAACCTTCATGAATGACCCTTTCGTGGTCACAGTTTTACAATCGTGGGTTCCACTTGCTTTCTTCTAACCAGTACAACCTTGGGTGAAGTATGCTGAGGTCAGATACAGGTCAAGAGAGAAACCAGAAAGAGTTTCACAGTTTTATTATACTGATAGTCCCTTGATGAGAACAAGGCACTGGAACACAGGGGTTGGCCATGAGGCAGACTGGCCTGCTATGTTTGGACGTGGTGCCCCTGCAAAATCTCATCCATTGTGGCTGGTTTGGGGCTATCTAAAGTCTCCAGATGTTTTCGGGTACTGCAGGATTTACATGGGAGCAGCTAGTAGCCATCCTGTAGATGTTAAAGATCCATTTTCAGACAGTAAAAGTATGGCTCACACGGCACTCTACCTCAGAAGTTTGCCAAGCCAGAGCCTGAATTTCTTGGTCTTGCTTCGAGTTGGTATCTGGCCTCAAACTTTCCCACATGGATGATCAGGGAGATGAATGATCATCATTTGGGATGAGGAAGTCAAACAAATCCATGCAGATGTTATCTAAGAGGCTTCCCATGCCTTTGTCCCTTAGAGCTAAGACGTTCCCCCGTCATGGTAAGGGTTTAAGCTACTTCTCTGTTGAGACAGCTAGAGCCCAACCATGGCCTCCTACTAGTTCTTGGCAACACACACGTTTGTGAACCAGGAGAGAAGATGGAACCTGATTCCTAACCCAATCTCTGGGTCACACGGGCAGGGACAAGCTTTTACCAAACCCACCAGAGTTCCCCTTTGAAGGCAGCGAGAGGGACGCCTGCGTGGTCGACTTACAGAGCTGGTGTTTTCATTTCAGGAGTATGGGGAAATCACTGTTTAAAAACACGGGGAGGGTTTAGTCCCACGCTTTATGCGAATCATGTGTTCTGAAGGGAGAGACAGCTTTGAAGCTGCTGCTGAGAGTGCCTGGTGATTATACAAAGCAGCAGTTGGCTAAATCAATGCTTTTCATGTTAATTAGCTCTTCATTAGAACAGGGGGCTGCCCCAGAGGAGCCAGGAGCCGAGGGGACTACTAGCCAACCCCGTCACCCTGGTAACTGCATCCTAATTGGAGGGCAGATGTTGTGGCTTCCAAGGCAGATGGAGAAGGTGAAACTGTGCCTTCCTTCATTCTCCCTCTGCTGTTCCTGAGGAGGGGGGCTTGAGGAGGTGGCAGAGCAGGAAGGGCTCTTAGCAACACCCGATCCTGGCATCCTCGTGCTCTAGGCCCGTGGAGGGTGAGCTTCCTTGGCACAACTCCCCATAGCCTCGAAGACCGAGACCAGTGAACTTGTTGTCTGGGAAGGCTTCTGACTCCAGGGAGAAAGTGAAAGCAAGTTTCCAAACCAAGGTTGAGTCAACTAAAGTATAGTCACCCCCGGAGTCAGCATGTGACATCTGTGATAATTAGGTTTTCCCATTCTCTTCTTTAAAAAAGTTTAGATAACAACTCTCTGGCTCTCTGTGTTTCTTTTTGTGAATAGGTTAAGAATAGGTTAAGAAACCCTATTCATAAGTTTAATGACAATTTTATTCTGGAAAAAAATTACAAATTTGAGCATGCTTTGCTTCTAACTGGGGTTGGCAGGCTTTTGCTGTAAAGCACCAGGTGGTCAATATCTTAGGCTTTGTGGGCCACACAGTCTCTGTCTCAACTGCTCAACTTGGCCTTTGCAGTATGTGCACAGCATAGGTGATACCCAAACAAATGGGTGTGGCTGACTTGGCCTTGGCCCCAGGGTCACAGTTGACCTGCACCTTTCTCTTGGATTTGAAGGCAAGCGTCAGGTGGCTGTAATTAGCATTGACTGGCAGGCGGTGGCTGTGTGGGCTGCTGTGATGAGAAGAGGCCTCGGGCAGGTTTGGTGGGAAGGGCGGCTGGGTTTAGTGATGTTTGCCACTGGCCAGGTAGGGAGAGCAGCAGCTTCATGCCCTGTGTTTGTAGTCCTGCCTGGCAGCCCTGGGTGGGAGTGAGCTGGATTTCAATGCACACAGGCTGCAAGGTGGTGGAAGGCGAGCTTTTGGAATGGGCGTGGCACTGTGCAAGGGCGGAAAGGACACTTTTTGTTTGGACACTGTCATTTACTCTCTGTGAATCTTCCAGATATCTATCTATCTATCTATCTATCTATCTATCTATCTATCATCTATATCTATCTATATCTTTTTCGAGACCAAGTTTCACTCTTGTCTCTCAGGCTGGAGTGCAATGGTGTGATCTCAGCTCACTGCAGCCTCTTCCCAGATTTAAGTGATTCTCCTGCCTCAGCCTCCTGAGTAGCTAGGATTACAGGCATCCGCCACCTTGCCTGGCTAATTATTCCACATGGCTCCCAGAAGCACCACACTCCTCACTTCCGTCTTCTGACCCTGCCAGTACCAGGATACTTCCCCCAGTAAAGCAACATCATCGCCGAGGAACACAGTAGCACTCCCTGCACCAGAGACCCCCGAGCATCAGGGCTGCACATGCAGCTTTGACACTGATTTTGATGAGCAGCTCTCTGTCCTTGGGCCACCCCATAGCTACTGAGCCCTCCTAACCCTGGTCCTTTTCAGTGAGATGCCACCTTTATCACATCACTGGGAGAACACAAGGAGGCACATTTCTAACAGTGCCCCAAGCAACCATGACTTTGAGCTCTAGTCCCGCCAGATTTTCAGGCTTCAGCCCTTCTTTAGACATTCACTTCCCTATTTGGCTATTCCCAGGATGTGCACAAGGATGGTGTCCTGGTCACTTTGGGCCTCGGCATTTGCTGTTTCCTGCTGGCCTCTGCCCTTCTCCCTGGGCCTCTGTGTCCACTGGTGTCCCTCTGGCCACAGCTGCTGCCACTGTGCAGGCCTGGGGTGGGGACAAGAGAGGAGACATCCTTTATGATTCCATCATGAGCACAAGACCCCTTAATTTCCAAAGTGGCACAGAAACCAGCTTGTAAATTTTGATGAGACTGTGCAAAACCTTCAGGATCAAGTTTCACGACAGAGAGTTGTCATTTGATGTGATGGTCTCCTTGCCTAGCACTGGGCCTCTCTCAGGCCGTGGGCCCCACTTCACACTGTGAGGGCATCATGAACCTGTCTGCAGTCCCTAGAATCCAGGCTCCATGCCTGACACCCTGGTCCCAGGCTGATGGTGACAGCAGAAACGGTCACAGTCTTCAACAGAAACCCCGCCCACAGTGTCGGCTTCTCTCCCAGCCCCAGTAGGGAAGTGGCATCAGGATACAGGAGTGTGAGATCAGTCTGCCTCCAAAAGCCAAGAGGGTCTTAGTTTTGAATGCTCAGTGTGCAGGACATTGCACATTCCAGGTTGAATTTCCCACCTGCAGGCTCTGCTTGCCTATTTATAGAAGTGTCTCTAACACAGGGCAAAGATGGCGTTTCCCCAGCCTCAGAATGCCTGTTATCTAAGCTTCATAAACGCACACACACAGCTTCTCAAGCACCAGCAACTGTATGCAAGCCCAGGACAGTGCCAATCCGGTGGAAAACACAGGAATGCTTCTCAGTGCCTGGGAAGAAGCAAGTCTGCAGAGCAGATGCTCACTCAAACACAAACCACATGTAACATTACCCTACACAACACAGAGCTTCTTAAGAAAGGCAGCTGCGGTTTGTCAACTGCAGCTGCACAGTACAATCAATCATCTGGGGAACGCTTGAAATGACTGATGTCCGTGCCACACTCAGAGCGACAGAGTCAGAAGCTCTTGAAGGGTTGGCCCAGGAACTGACATTTTCAAAAAGCTCCCAGGTGATTCTGATGTGCGGTGTGCACTGGAACCTCTGCTCTGAAATGCCAACATCCAGGTCACTGGTGGTGTTAGTCAGAATAAGCTGGGTTCTCCTACAGTTGTGCATTAATCCCAGTATTTTAGTGGCTTATCAGAACAAGGGTTGGTTTGTTCCATCACACTGTCTGTCCATTAAGGGTCAGCAGGAGACTCCACTCCCCACAGGGAGCGAGTCACAGAGGCTTTGTTACTGTGTGATGGCGTTCTCTTAAATACTTGTTTCCTTGGTTGCCGTGGCAGGGGAAGAGACATGTGAAAGGTCACACCAGGCTCTTCTAGGTTTTAGGCTGAAAGTAGCACCTGTCACTCTCTCCCATAGCCCCGGCCAGAGCTGGTCACATAGCCCTGGCCAGCAACAAGGCAGCTGGCGAGGAGGTGGTGTTGGGGATGAGCAGAAGGCTGATGGATGTTTGATGGATGCTTTGTGTCTGCCACAGTGGTGTTTTACACATCTTGCCCCCCAGGATTGACTTGGTGCTTACTTGACTGAAGGGTCAGTTCAGGAAGTTATGCCAGAAGGAAAAACCAGCCAGTCTTAACACAGTGGTCAGGTTTAAGTCTCCACCACTTGGAACTGCCTGCCATTTTGGCATTTTTGTAGCTTCCACAAGTCCCACCAGAGTTTGACAGAAAATATAGATATTTTGCTCTGCTACTTATGTGCACAGTCAGCCATTTCAGAACTTTCCATTGATCTGTCATTTCTCACATTGACAGTGCACTGTTTTAAGTATTGCAGCTTTGCAGGGCGTATTGATACATTATAAGCTCAATTACCTCTCACTGCTTTTTTATTTCAGATATTATCTTGTTTATTTTTTTCTTTATGCATTTTTCATTGTACAAACTTTAAAAATAAATGTTATAAAATTGGTTATGATTTCTATTGGGATTAGACATCTTCATAATATCATCTTCTGCCTCAAGGAAATGCCCTGTATTTCTAATTATTAAAATCTTCTGGCTGGGCATAGTGGCTCATGCCTGTAATCCCAGCACTTTGGGAGGTTGAGGCAGGTGGATCATTTGAGGCCAGGGGTTTGAGGCTGCAGTGAGCCATTATGGTGCTGCTGCACTCCAGCCTGGGTGACAGAGCAAGACCCTGTCTCTAAATAAATAAATAAAGTCTTCTCTTGACTTTCTCAATGAATGGTAGCATTTTTTTTCTTATAGGACTTTCATATTTCTTACTAAGTTTATTTTCATATATACATGTACACACACCTATATATGCATATGAAATGTGTAGAACATATTTTTCCCATCATATTTTCTAACTATAGATGATATTTAGGAATGTTATTGATATTTGTATATTCTTTATAGAACAATCTACTTTATTAAAGTTGAATGGATTTTTTTCCAGGTAGAAAATCATATTGCCTGAAAATGAGTATAGTTTTGTCATCTTCTGCCTTATAATTTTGCATCTGATTTGTTACTGTGCCTTATGGCATTGACCAGGCCCTTCAGAACAATGTTTCACAACAATAGGAACAGCTGTGTTCTTGTCTTAGTCCTTATTTTAATGGTAACAACTGCAGTGTTTACTGTTGATTGCTATTTTCAGATAGATATTTTATTATCTCAAGAAAGTATTCTTCTAATCTTAGTCCCCACAGTATTTTTTTTGTTAGGAGTAAATATTAGATTTTATGAAATACCTTTTGCCATCTATTGATATGATATGTGCTTTTCTCAAATTGCCTTTTCTTTTATGTCCTTTTTTGGTCCTGTTGTAATAGTAAAATTTTTTAAAAAATTGTATTTAATCCTTGAGGAATAAAAACAAAACTCTTGGCTTCATACTCAAGGCTTTTTAGAGATGCACTCTAAACTGACTTGTCCAGTCTCCCATCCCATCATCTCTCCAAACTCACATCAGCTGTACCTGATGACGGGCATATCCTGAAACCTGTAAAGTGTTTTGCAGGCCCTCACGCTGTTCACTTTGTCTGAAATGCAATACCCGTATCTTCCAAATGGGGACCCCCTGAACAATCTTTAGTGCTAGGGTGACCAGATATCCTGCTTTGCCTGGGACAGTACCGGTTTGCACCGCCTGCCCCTATGAAATCACCACTCTCAAATGTGTCCTGAGCTGGACATGAATGACAATATATGGGCACCCTCTCCTTAGGGAAATTGTCCCTGCTCTCAGCCCCCTAAAGGGTTGAATGTCTCCCTTCTGCACACCATACCTTCCTGGACATATTTTCACCGGAGCTGTCTGCTACCCAGCAGCAGTGAGCTGGCATGCAGTAGGTGCTCTAAATCCTAGCCAGGGGTATTGGTGGAATGAAAGAATGTTACGACCTCATTTTTAAAATAAGAGGAGCTCTCCTTGCAGGGCACCTCCCTCCTCACAGCATGTGCCCACAGAGGCTTTTCTGATGGGTAGCCCTAGGCCATGCTGCTAGCTGCTCAGCCAGCACCCTCAGAGAAGTGAAGACAGGAAGGGACTCCTGCAGGGAGCTTGGTGGGGCTGTTGGGAAATGCACACTGTGGGTTTGGAGCCTGCAAAATGGGGAGAGAGGAGAGGAGAGGGTCTGGAAAGTGGAAGGAAGGGATGTAGGAGAACAGAAAGAACAAGAGCAATGGAGCAAGAGAAAAGAGAAGAAAGTGGCAGACGAGGGAACGGGGGAGAGAAAAAGAGAGAAATGGAGGAGGAGGAAAGGAGGCAGCGGCTGCCTCAGAGCAAGGCTGTGCCCTGCTCGTCGCTCTCACGCAGCTATTTTAGGGGGTGCTAATTTCCTGGCTATTTGGGGAAACTTTGCAGGCATATTCACTTATCTTGAATGTTTTGAGCTTCACCAGCCTGTGATTGCAAAATAAGGTCATATTCCTTTTAACTAGTCAAATTAAAATAGGACAAAAGCTCTACTGCCTCTGATGTTAGACTCCCCTGAAGAGGTCCCATGGCCCTATTTCTGGGGGTTCCTTGGGATGCAGTTCCCTGTTTGCTCAGAGGGTGGTGCTGGTCAAGGCTTTGCTTCCCGGTCCCTCTTCCCCTGCTGGGGGCTGCCTCTGGGGTTGTGACCCTGAGAGGTCCTCTCCTTGGAAGGTTCTACCATTCCAGTGACTCCCCTGCACCCACCACCCTGAACTCAGGGGAGAGGGACTCTGTCCCCTCTTCGCTCCTCAGGCTCTCCTCTGGACTTCTCAAACTGCATAGCTGGCTCCAGGCCCTAATTGTTGATGAGGTTTTCCTGAGAGTTGAGTGAGAATGAGTGGGAAGCACGGCCCAGGGTGTCACTTACAAATATGCCCATCTTTAAGGTCCCGGGGACCTCCCAGCCTGGCCCCCACCCCACAGGCACTCAGCAGGGCCCCCCTCAACTCCCTCCCCTATTCTCCACAGCCATGTGGCCCCTGAGATGAGGCCATTTTTCCTCCTCTGAGACCTGCCACTGGAGTCTGTATTTGTCTCCCGTGACTGCCGTAACAAATGACCATAAATCTGGTGGTTTAAAACAATAGAAATGTATTCGCCCAGTTCTGGAGGCCAGACATTCAGGATTGAGGGGCTGGCAGAGTCGGTTCCCTCCGGAGGCGCTGAGGCAGAAACTGTCCCTTGCTTCTCTCCTAGCTTGTGGCAGCTGGGGCCATGCTTGGGGCTCCCTTGGCTTGTGGAGGTGCCACTCCAACCTCTGCCTCCATCTTCACACGGTCCTTTTCTCCGTGTGTCTTAAATCTCCCTCTCCTTATTCTTGTAAGAACAACAGTTACTGGATTTAGGGCCTACCCTAAATCCAGGACGATCTCATCTCAAGAGACTTAACTTACTTACATCTGCAAAGACTCTATTTCCAAATAAGGTCACATTCACAGGTACCAAGGGTCAAGACTTGGACATATTTATATTTTTTGAGGCCACAATTCAACTCGTCACAGAGTCCTTATTTCCTATTTCAAGGTGGTCACTTTCTAGGATGGAGGGCTATTAATCCTATATCAGCTACAAGTGTGTGGTCTTGCTCTTTGATCCCCAGAGACAACTAAATTACATTGAACACATGAGTCCAATATCCATCCTTGTTATATACATCCTTTTGAAGGACACTCGGAGTTGCTTGCAGGGTGAACTGAGTGGACAGAGGCCCTCTAACCATCAGAAGGATAGTTCATGTCATAAACAGAAGGGCATGAGACACTAAATCTTCATGGAAGAGGAGCAGCAGGGGTAATGGTGGTCGTTAACCCCCGCATTGTAAAGGTAGTGGACTGGGAGTTGGAAGAGGGAAACCAGAGATTCTCTGAATGCCTTAGGATGGCTCTAGCTCACCAAGGCTTGAGTACGTTAAAGACCAGGTGCTGATAGTGGGATTAGAAGAGGCTGTCATGGTCACACAGTCCAGCTTTTCCTAAATTGTGCCTCACAAGGTCTAAGAATGTTGCAGCAGGCATTAAATAGGAGAGGGGATGGGGGAAGGGTTAATTCTGTGATCAGACCAGTAGAGAACACTAGAGTTAAGCAAAGACGGATGTATTTCCATCGTGAAGAACTTCTTGGTATCTTAAGCCAAGGGTTGCAAACTGAAATGGTCTGCAGGGGCCAGGCAAGTAGTGGGGATGACAGGGACTATAGTGACCAGATGGGGACTGTGGGACACTGGGGAGTGTCAGCCCTGTTTTGGGGGGCAGGCATCATTGTACAGGCATTTCTGATCTGATGTTAGGAGGCGTTGAGGCTGCTGAGGTAAGGAGTCAAGGGCAAAATACACAAATGCCAGGGAGGATTGCGCAATAACATTTCAAAAAGAGCCCACGTGGCGAACTGAGCTAAGAGGAAGTGATCACCATTGGGCATTGCACACAGCCCTGCTTCCCTCTGCAGCCGGCAGCATTCGGCTGCTTTAGTGCATTTGGCAAACTTGTCAGTGCAAAACATCAATATGTCAGGAAAAGTTGAGTAAGAACCTGAGTTCTGCAATAGAGCAACAACTTTCTTCTGCTTACCAGTGCTGCTCACCAGTTAGTACGAGCTATCTTACGTTGCAGCTGAGTTGACTATACTCTTATCCCAGTTCCCCTGCTGAAGACCTGAGTTCAGATGCTGGCTCAGGCTTCCCACTTATTAGTTACGTGACCTTGAGTATGATTCTAAACCTTTGTAAATCTCCATTTCTCTGTTTCAGCTCTTCATTGCTGTGTAGCAACCCATCCCCAAACAGTGTCCTAAATGAATACCAATAATTTATTTTTCTTCATCAGGAGTTAAGTGAGCTCAGCTGGGCGGTTCTCAGGATCTCTCAGGTGGTTGCAGTCAGTCAGTGGCTGGGGCTGGGCTGGGGTCTTCTCAATGTCATCTTCACTCACATGTCTGGCTCCTGAGCTGGGGACATTCACACAGGTGGGGCCGGAACAGCTGGGGCTCCTCAGGCATCCCTTTTTCCACATGGTCTCTGCCTGGTGGCCTCCAGGCAGCTGACTCCTGATGTGGTGGCCCACAGCTCCCAGAGCAAGTGTCTCAAGACAGCCTGGCAGAAGCTCTGTGGCCTTTTTCAGCCCAGCCCTGGAAGTCACACTGTATGACTTCCACCTCATTTTATTCGTTGAGGCATTCACAGAGGCTCATCCAGACTCAAGGAGAGGGGACATGGACTCTACCTCTTAATGGAGCGAGTGTCAAAGAAACTGTGGACTTTTTTTTTTTAATTTTTAGTTTTTGAGGGTACATAGTAAGTGGATATATTTATGGGTTACGTGAGATGTTTTGATATACGCATGCAATGCGTAGTAAGGACATCATGGAGAATGGGGTATCCTTCCCCTCAAGCACTGATCCTTTGTGTTACAAACAATCCAGTTATACTTTTTTAGTGATTTTAGAATGTACAATTAAATTATTATTGACTATGATCACCCTGTTTTGCGATGAAACAGTAGATCTTATTCATTCTTTTTATTTTTTGTACCAATTCACCATCCCTACCTCCCCCCAGCCCCTTCACTACCCTTCCCAGACTCTGGCAACCATCCTTCTATTGTCTGTCTCCATGAGTTCAATTGTTTTGATTTTTAGCTCCCATAAATAAGAGAGAACATGTGACGTGTTTGTCTTCCTGTGCCTGGATTATTTCACTTAACATGATGACCTCTACTTTCATCCATGGTGTTGCAAATGACAGGATCTCATTCCTTTTTGATGGCAGAATAGTACTCCATTGTGTGTACCTACCACGTTTTCTTTACCCATTCATCTGTTGATGGACACTCAGGTTGTTTCCAAGTGTACACATGTTTTAAAACCACTGCATCATCCAGTAAATGGGGCCAATATTACCACTTCCCATAAAATGGAAGCACCACAGTTTATTTCACCTGATTTCTTTCTTTCCTTTTTTTGAGATGGAGTTTCGCTCTTGTTGCCCGCACTGGAGTGCAATGGCACGATCTTGGCTCACAGCAACCTCCACCCGCCGGGTTCAAGCAATTCTCCTGCCTCAGCCTCCCGAGTAGCTGGGATTATAGGCATGCACCACCATGCCCAGATAATTTCTTTTGTATTTATTTATTTATTTGCACCACCACACCCAGCTAATTTCTTTTGTATTTACTTATTTGTTTATTTTAGTAGAGACAGGGTTTCTCCATGTTGGTCAGGCTGGTCTCAAACCCCCGACCTCAGGTGATCCGCCCGCCTCGGCCTCCCAAAGTGCTGGGATTATAGGCATGAGCCACCATGCCTGGCCTATTTCACCTGATTTCTAAAAGCAGCCATTTTCGTTATTCCAGTTTTTTGGCCATTATACATAATGGTAAAGGGAACATCTCTGTGCATAATTTTTTTCTTTTCTATCTTCTGCTATTTGCGTGGGGCTGCCAAGAAGGGAGATTGCAGGATCAAAGGATAGGAACGTTTTAATCTACTCTTCAGTTTTCAAGTATCTTTGAAGACATGGTGAGAAGCCTCCCAGGCTGAATCACACTCTCCACACCTTGGCTGTGTGTGTACATGGGCTGTGTGGGTATTTTGGGGCCTGGACCGAATGTGATTTTTGCTTGCTTACTTTTCGCTTTCAAGATGCATAATCAAAATGCTTTTGCTTGAACACAGATAGGTTCGCAGTCTAAAAACAGCTTGTGTGTGCTGCAGGAGAAGGTTATGCTTTTGTGAAATTCTGATGTGTCCAACTGGGGACAGGACAAAGCAGAGGGGACATGGAGGGACTCTGATATGTAGGCAGTTACTGGAGTTACAGACCCACACTCACTCTGAGTAACGTTCCTCAGCCTTTTAGAAATGTAAGCCCATATTTCCTCCAAAGCTTTCTTCCTTGATCTTCTGGATGAGCCCAGAAGTCACATTATTTTGTGTAGTGTGTTCTATGCAGGCATTTGAATAAGATCTTCTCAAGCCATATCTTTTTCTTCCCTCCAGGGCTCCTCAACTGGAGGCTGGGATGCTCTCTGCTCATAAGCCCTGTGTCTCCTTGACAAAGACTAAGAAGAGATCTGGAGCTATAACTACCATTTCAATGATTATTATTAGGGCAAACCTCCCCTGGGGAGGGATCTAGATAATTTCTTCTAGAATTGGCTTCTCTTTACTGTCTATGGCTTTGAAGTCGTATGACACATGAGCTTTGGAAGGGCTAGGTACTTTCTATTTCAAGTTTTTGCCGGGTTTATGGGAGAGAGTTAGAATGTTAGAACCTCACTTTTTTTGTTTGTTTGTTTTAAGTAAATTTAGCCAGTGACCTTAGGAGAGACTTGCTACTTGGTTAAATCCTTTCACAGCAACATGGCAGAGAGAGCCCAGCCCTGAAATTGAGAGTCACAAGACTAGCGTCTTAGCTCCAGCTCTGTCATTAACCTGGTGGGTGACTTTGGACAAATCACTTCCTTAATATCTTCAGATGCCCTACTTGAGAACCATGGACTTGAACTTGGCCAACTCCTACAGTCATCACAAGTCTAAAATTTGATAATTTGTGAAAGCCAGCCCTGAGTGTCTTTACTCCAAGAATCCTTTTAGAATTCCTTCCATCTTCCTCTGGCCAACTACAGATAAACACAAGGGTTGGGGCCTGGAGGAGAAGCACATACTAAAATGGGTTGTCTTCTCTGTTATAACAAAATACTATAAACTGGGTGGTTTATAAACAACAGAAGTTTATTTTTCAGAGTTTTGGAGGCTGGGAAGCCCAAGATCAAGATGCAAGCAGATTTGCTGTCTGGTGAGAGCCCACTTCCTCACAGACAGTGCCTTCTTGCTGCATCCTCCCATGGTAGAAGGGACAAAATAGCTCTCTGGGATCTCTTTTATAAAGACACGAATCCCAATCATGTGGGCTTTGCCTTCACGACCTAATCACCTCCTAAAGGTCCTACCTATCTCCTAATACCATCATCTTGGGAGTTAGAATTTCAACATATGAAATGGAGGCAGGCAGGAGCACAAACATTCAGACCATAGGAGGAGTTTAAAATGACAGAGAGATTGTCTTAAGCTGGGATCTCCCAGAAGCAGATCCGTAGACAAGGACTTGAAGTGGTTTATTCAGGAGGTTGAGGGGGGAAGTGAGATGCAGCAGAGAAGGAGGCCAACACAGAGAGTGCTGGTGAGCAGGCCATCACTGTGGGCAGCTGGGCTGCAATCCTGCTGAAGGCTTCTGGAAAAACATGTCAGAGTTGTCCACCTGAGGATGAGAGAGCTGGGGTGTCTATCCCCCAAGGGGTGCTAACTGCCTCCCGATCCCCTGCATATCCAGCTTTCCCCCTGCACAAGCCAAGGAAAAGCCCTTAGGTGGAGCATTGCAGATGTTTGCAGTGGGGATGCACAGGATGTGCAGAGGATATGGATGGGGCTTTGACAATGTCTGCTGCTGTTAATGCCATGTGGCACATTGTTCTGATTTTCCTGGTTGCTCATTGTATTAAAGTGCATAGGAAATATACCTTGCACGAGATTCTGCATGGGCTTAACAAGTTTAGGAGCCTTTTGATGTTCTATTTTGTCAGGTAGACAGAGACGGTATTGAATTAGAAGGAAATGTCTCATTCAGCAAGAGGTTGGAGACATGGGAAGGATATATCTGAAGGTCTATGTTGAAATCATATGACATTGAATAAACTTACAGAGTTTGTGATGAGAACAATGATGGAAACCCTATAGGGAAGGGATTCAGGTGTGGAAATCAGGGCACACATGGAACTTAGATGCCAGGAGCATCATGTCAACATTGTGTAAATGAGGACGGCCTGATGCTTTTCCCACTGACATGCTGCTAGCCAGAGTAAATTAGCCAAGGATCCATCAGTTCACCTTTTCTCCTCCATTCTGCCTGCACCATTGTTGGGGGGAAGGAAATCTTAAAGGGTGCAAGGAAGAAGAGCCAACACCACCCACTTTGATTAGTATTTGTGAGCACCTACTGTGGCAAACAGGACACTCAACATTCAGGCTACTCAGAGTGGGGCACTAGGCCCAGCTTCTCAGAAGGCTGAGGCGGGAGGATCACTTGAGCCCAGGAGTTCAAGGTTGCAGTGAACTATGATCACATCACTGCACTCCAGCCTGGGCAGCACAGCAAGACTCTGTCTTAAAAAAAAAAAAGAGTGGGACAGTCCTGTCCTTTAAGGGAAGACAGAGTGAAATATAATTACAGTGAGAGGCAGAGGAATAAGGATCAGGAGAGAGGTATGAATGCACTGCTGGGCAGAACAGGGAAGAGGGCCTTCTTTCTGACTGTTAAGATCCAGGAAGGTGTCTTAGAGGACATGGCAACTGAGCAGTGCTTTGAAGTTGAATGGAGCAGGCATCTTCATATGAACAGAACTGGAATGGTCAAAGGTATGGAAAAGGGAAAGTTGAGGGTGTATCTGGGTTTCATCGGCTGGTCTGATGTGGCTGGGGCCTCAGTTTCATGCAAGGATATCATGGACAACATATGGATAAAGGAGGAGAGGCCAGGCTGTATAGAGCCCTAGGTCGGAAAGAGGAGACAGGAGTGGGCTATGGGGGCAATGGTAGCCACTGAGGCATGCAGAGCAAGGCATGGAGGGTGAGCCTTTAAAGAACAAGACTATGAGTGTTACCTATGACTCAGAAGCACCCAGTAGAGAAGCAGAGTGTCTGGTATGGTGGAAATGAGGTGGTTTCTTGTGCATGGGTGTTTCTGAAAAAAAATCTCTACCTTTGGTTTTATTTCTCCTGGAGAACAAGGCACAGACCTAGGACTTGAACATTGGTCTTCTAACCCCCCAGTAACCACCTCCCTCCATCTTATGGGGGTTATTTTTCCTGGTGGGAGAGATTACCTTTCTGGATTGCTTCTGTCTAATTTCCATACCCACTTCCATCTCGCAAGTCAGCCCACTCTGGGTTTGCAGAGTGGGATGGCTAAGGGTTAATCTGAGAATTGAAATCCCAAGGACTGTGGGCTGTCTGAGACAGAGGACAGAATCAGGTTTCTCCAGGATGACTGGCTCATGTGGGAAGACCTACTTGCTGGCATGCATTGGAAGAAAAGGATAGGAAACCGGATTTTGAGTTTTTTTTTTTTTTTAAGTGTATTTATTGGCACCAGGGCCAGTATTAACAAAAACTTAAATTCCCAAGCAGCCTCCTTCACTCCTTGGCCCAGCAAGGAGATAATTTCCCTGCTTATTCACTCACTCACCAAATGTTTATTGAGCATCTACTATCTGCAGTCTTTGCCCTAGGCACTTTGAAAGCGGGAATGAACAAGCAGACGTTTCCGCCCTCCCAGAGTTTGTGTTCTAGTGGAAGACACCGAGAATAAACAAAGGACAAGGAGGTGCAGGAGATGCTATCTCACATCCTTCATCCTTCCAGGCTCATGGCTTCCAGGAGAGGAAACCTTTTCCTTTGCCTGGCCTTCAAGACCCTTCCAAATCAGTGCCCATCCACCTCTCCAATCACTTCTGCCCAGCCTCCACTTCAAATGTAAGTATAAAGTAGAACAAGAGGTCAGAGCCAGAGATGATAACTAGGTCCAGGTGGGGGCAGCTCTGATCTCTTCTTCCACTTTATGCTTTACAACCCAGATTTTCTGGAACCATCCCAATATAAATTTTCTTTTCTTCTCTTATATACTTAAGCCTTGAGTTAGGCAAAAATCATAACCAGATCCCAAGTTTGTCTTAGAAATTATGTTTGCATTTCCATGCCTCTACTGTTTCTCCTATCACCTCTAGTGGGGACTGTCTAGTAAATGTGCCCACCTCCCTTGAACTCGAGAGCTCTGGTCCAGCTCTGTGTCTGCAGGGACATAGCTCGGAGCTCAGCACATGCTGCTACTCAGAAAGTGCTTTCTAGACATGTGATCAGTCTGCCATGTGGGCTTCAGATGGAGGCAGATCTGCCCACGACCCTTGGAACCAAGCAATATCCAGAGAGGGGAGTGGCGGTTCTTGAACTGTTGTCTCCAGCTTTGCAGTGAAGACAGCAGGGAAGGCTGATAGCTGAGCCGGAACCAACTTCAAAGAAATGTGCCTTCCCCGGCTTCCAATGTGGGTCTGTGGCATCTCTGCAGGCCAGGCCTGGTAGATGTTTATTATACTTAAGAATATATTAAATGCAGGCTCTGAACTCCGTTCCGGGCATAGCTCGCCTCTTGCCACTGGCTCTCTGATGACTGAACTGTGCAGTCCTGCAGGTGGATGAGCAGAGCCTGGGGCACGTTTCAGCTCAAAAGGGCCAAATCAAACACTGGGTGTCTCAACTGAGCACATTCCTGAGCTCATTAAACTGGGCGAAGTGAGCCCAGCCGGATGGAGACCAGGGAGGAGACAGACGGTCATAGCCCCTGAACACAGCTGGGGCCAGGCAGCAGCGTCTGCTCTGGAAAGGGGCTCGGCACTCGGTCCTCTTCCCTCCCTCTCCCTGTCCTGAGTCAGTCCCTTCCACAGCCTGTTATATCCCTCAACCATGGGGAAGTAGGATTGCACCAGCTTTGGGGGACGGGGATTTGGAGGGTTGAGGTCACCCTCAGCGCTGCCCAGAAGGAACTTACCAGCGGGCAGGCAGACAGGCTGTGGTGGAACCAGTCAGTCGGCAGGAAAGGATTATGTGAGATGCAAAGCTAATGTGACAGACCACCCAGCCGGAGAACTGGAAGGGTGGGATTTCATAACCCACGCAGAGTCAATCAAGGCCAAAGGAGTTAGAGAAAGCACAGGGGATGATCCTCATAGCTTTTTGGACAAGGTGCCCATGAAAGATGGGCAGGGTGTGGTTTAGCAATTATTTTGCTTCACCTTCAAGCCTGCCTCCTTGACCATGACTGTCCTTTGGTTTTGGAGCTAATGAATAGTAAATTATTTTAAAAGGCATGCATGACTTGGCATCTTAGTGAGAGATGTTGAATGTTATGCTAATTCATTTGCTTGTGCATTTAGAGAGAGAGAGAGAGGATAATGCAAGAGAAATCAGATGGGTTCTAATTCAGATGAGCTGTAAAGCCTTGGACAAAGTTGCTGAACATCTCTGAATCTGTTTTCTATTCTGTAAAAAGAGGAGGATGGTGACACGCTGAGTAGAACTGGTCCCTAAAAAAATTATTGTGCTGGATGTGGGAAAATTCAGGTCAAATAATATAATATATAAAGGTTTATTTTAGAGGGTTTTTAAGCTTCAATGATATATACATGGGTGGTATTAGAACATGCTTTAGTAAAAATCCATGAAGACCTAACAAAAGGAAGAGAGGGACGCTGGAGAGTGTCACAACTCTGGGACCACAGAATGAGTGAGCTAAGGGAAAAACTGGTGCTTGACCACTAGGGGCAGAGGGTCCAGCTAGGATGAAACTGTGTGGGTAGCCCCTCCAGATTGCCCTGGCCATGGGGCCCCCTCCTTGTGTTGATGACATTTTAGAAACGAAAGCCGTGTGCCCATGAATAGCCTGAATTAAAGTAGATCAGCACATTGTCTTATGACCCAGCCATAAAAGATGGATTGGAGTGAGTTTTGGAGGGAATGTTGGGGACAAGGTAAATGGGGTAAAGGCTTAGGTGGTCCATCAGAAGGCTAGCCTGAGCTTGCAACCTGTGGGTGTCCTGGGTGTGGCACATGCAGTGCAAATGCCCCAAATGTCGCCATGTGATTGACTGCCATCTGGACAAGAAGTTGGAATGGGGAATGATGGAGCCTATACTCTTGGAGGAGCATTACAAGTTGAAATCCTTCCTTTTGCTTTGATTTTTTCCATGACACCTACTGCTCCTAAGAAGGGTCAAGACCATCCCAAATACACATTGCTCAGGGTTCCTGAGGGGATTAAATGAAATACTATAGAGAGACGAGCTGAGCCCAGCATGGGGTGTGAAGATGCTACTCAGGTAGAAGTATCATTACTTGCATTCTTTTGTTATTTCCAGAATATATTGAATTTAAAATTAAATTAAAGATCACTGTCCCCATTGCCACAGCATGAATTCCAACTCTCACCACCTCCCACCTGCCTTGAGCAGCAGTTCCTCCACTGCCCATCTTTTTCCAAACCTTCCCCTGTCTTAGCAGCTCAAAATAGATGTGATTTTCCTCAGAACCCCAGAGCTTTCTCTTGCCTGCCAGGTAAGACCCAAATTAACCTGATGTCCATGGTCCCTGACCTTCTGCTTCCAGCCTCATTTCACAGCATCACCCCACCTTGGGCTGTTTGCTGCTCCCTGGTCAGGCCTCTTTTCCAGCTCCACACCTTTGCATAAGCTCCTCCCCCTGCCTTAGGGTTCCTTCCCTCCTCTCCACTCCAGGGCATGTGGGTCAGCATCAGCCAGGAGCTGCTCATTTCCTTGAATGTGGAGACTGAATTCAGCCCTCTGCCCTCAATGTCTACAGCAGTCCCTGACAATAAATGGTCTCTTCAATGCCTGTTGATTGAATTGAATTGAGTTTTTAAAAGCCCCATGCAAATGAATTCAATGGAATCATTATAAGAAATAAACAGATTAAGCAATTGGCCATATTTAAAAACCTAAATATGAACATCATTTGGGCTAGGGAAGCAAGATGACAGGAAAGCAGCCTTTGAAATTGAGCTCCTTCTGCCTGCCAAAGCATTCGCTTTTAGATTGGATGTGGAGGAGAAACACTGTAGGTTTGAACATCCCAGAGTACCTTTCCCACTTCCAAGCTCCTGTATGTATTTACAGAGAGTGAGGCCCATGTTGCAAAGATGAGGACTATAGGATCCCTGAGATAGACAGTACAATTGCTTTCATGGAAAAAGACATGAACCACTGCATTTTCTCTCTGGCACAATTTGGGCCCTTGAGAGGGGTTGACTGGGCCTGGCAGTCCAGCAGTTAACCAGGCATCAGTTTCCCCACGTCCCACTGTTCAGAGGCCTCCCACATCCTCCTGAAAACACCTGACTTTTTGATCCTCATTATAAACCTGCTCTGGTCTAGGGTCAGAGACAGAGAGCTGCCTCCCTGGGACCTTGGCTGAGTTTCTACCAGGGCTCTGGTTTCCTGTCAGTAGAACAAGGGGACTGGGCTAAGTGTATGGTCACTGCACAGCTTCAGCTTCCCCAAGAGGTCATTCTTAGGACTCTGAGGAGTTCAGACCACAGACTATAGACCAGGGTCTTCCCTTCTCCCACACAGCTGAATTCCTTGAACATCGAAGCACTCACTTCCTCATGATCTGGGATTGACTTGACTGCTCCATGAGCCAGAGTTCCTGATTCCATTTGTCCCCCTGGGCCCTGGACACTTGGTCCCTTGACACTCCACTTTCAAGAAACAGAGGGCAGGAGCTGCATAAGCTCTTGGTCCTGATCGAGGAGCTGATTTCCAAAGTAATTGGTGCCTACTCTGTGAGTAATCAGTGCCTTCTGTACAGGATGCAGATGGAGTTGGAGCTCACTCACAAGACTTGATTGGCCTGACCCTCAGGGACCCATCCACATGGCCCACTCAAGTAATGCACCTTTTGGAATATTTGCTGAAATAACTGCCATCTGGTGGCATCTTCTGGGTCAATGTCACTGTCTATGGTGGTATTTTCTTGTTAATGATATCCGCTGCACATCTTTTAAATTCTCCATTCTAAGGGCGTTTTATAGCTCATCTAATTGAACCTTTACCACAACCCTGTAAGTTTGGGTGATCACAGCCATTCTGCAGATCTGGAAAGTGATCTGAGAGGCTGAGTGATTCTCTGTCAATGAACCAGCAAACGACAAAGTCAGGATTTAAATCCAGACCAATTTTACTATAAAGACCAAGCCCTTAACCTTATACTGTATATTTTAATCCTCAAAACAACCCTTTGAGGTAGCTTTTATAACCCGCATTTTGCCAAATAAGTCACTGAGATGTGGAGAGTTTAAAAGACCTGCTGAAGTTATGTAACCAGAAGGTGGCTGACCTGGGATTTGAACCTAGGCGTGAGCATAAGCTCTTTCCATCCATTTTCTCACTTAATTCCTGCAGCAATCCTGGGAGTTAAGGAGGTACTATCTCTGTTTAATATATCAGGAAATCAAGGCTCAGTAATTTTCTCAGGGTTACACAACAAGGAAGTGGCAAGCAGATGGGATCCAAAGTTGGTGGTCGTCCCACAATGTAATACTATACAGAAATCCATTTCTGAAACCTGGACAGGTTCTCTTTGATTTCATTCCGATACACAGAATCATGTTAAGACCTCCACACTTGAAACCATGTCAATAGTTTTTGGTTTTCAAAGACTCTGTGTATGAATCAGTGTGGAAGGTCAAACAGTCAAGACAGAAGAATCTGACGTGATGGGGCAGTGAGCTTGGATACATGAGAACGTGCTTGCCTTTGGAACCAAACTCCACCCTGGCCTAATCCCATCAAGGCCACGCAGCACAGTGGACACATCCAGCTCATAGATTTGTGGCTGATGGATCCTGGCCTGGGGCCAGCCTCTCTGGAGGACCAATCCTGGTTGGAGGAGGAGACTTGCTGTAGGGACTTTATGAATGGCATGTGGGTGTGGGCTTAGCACAGAACGCTAGGGAGGAGCAGGACCTGCTGGGCCGGGGCCTCAGACCTGCGAGAGCCACTGGGTAAAGACTTCACTAACTTCGGCTTATTTATTAATTTTAAAATTTAAATTAATTTCTATTTTTAATTGATTTTTTTAAATGCAAAGAATCTACTACTTTCCATAGCTGTCCAGAGCTGCATGTTTGAATTTCTGTGTGCAGAAACATAAGTGACTCTCCAGGTGTCAGAGGGAGAGACTGGGGCGAGAGGCCAGAGCAATGTAGAAGGGCACAGAGGGGCTGTGAATTTGAGGCAGGGGTGGAGCTGCAGAGAGGGGGCGGGGAGGGCTCGCCAGGAAATCAAACGTCCGTTTACATCTTGTCCTGCAAATCTTCATCAAAACTTCTTTTGCCGGCCAGGTCACGTCCCCTATCACTATTCCAGCCCCAGCTTTTATGACTGTAAGTGGTGTGGGACCATGAGGAAACTGATTAAGGGTAGGGTGATTGACCACCTTCACAGCCCTCCGGATACCCTTCTCCCCCCCCTCCCCCCCCCCCCCCCCCCCCGCGCCCGCCAAACCCGCCTGCAACCTGCATGATGGGGAAAACCTGGCGCTCCCGCTCTGGGTGCCCGAAGACAGCAGGGGATTCCAGGAGGAGACCTTGGGCATAGGGGGCCCAGGTATGCGCCCCCTGCCTGAGGATGCTGGGGTAGCCTTTATGTTTTGTCAGTGAGATCTCCACTTTACTTATTCAAAATGTGCTCTCTGCGACTGGATTTAGGGTCTCCCCTTGAGAAAAGTGGTTGGGTGGTTGGTGAGGGAAGAGGGCTTATTCCACAGACTTCTTTATAAGGTAAATAAAGGCATATAGGAGTTTTGGAATTTGGGGTACTCTTGCTTAAAAAAAAAAACAAAACAAAAGGGAGAGCACGAATTGCCATCCGATTTGAGGGAAAGTCCCTTTCCAGACATTTTCTTCAGCTAATGACAGATACTCACCAAATGTTTTCGTCTTTTTCACTTTAGAGGAACCATGTGTTGAGACAGAAGGTTTCATGACTCTAACTAAACTTATATTCTCTCTATTATATTAAAGATGGTTATTTATTACGTTGTTGATTCAGAATGATCCTTTATAACTCATAATTACTTATACCAAGTCAAACTCAATAAATTTTTGAATTGGCACACTGCAGTAATGGACTGACACATAAGCAAGTCTGTGCGTAAAGATGTAAAACCACAGATAAAAATTCCTGTAACTACAAATTCTTCTATTTCCTGGAATGTGAATACAGTTAACAAGCAATGGATTGTGTCTCAGCTGAACAGGTACGTTTTTCTTTCCTACAATTAAATATTATCATTTTACTTAAAGAGTAAATATAGTTTTTAAGTTAAATGAAGGTGGTAGATTAACACAGTGGTTCTCAGCCTTAGCTGCTTGTTGGAGTCACCTGGGAGTTTTGAATGATCCTGATGCATGGCAAATTACATCAGAATCTTCAGGATGTGGCTAGGAAAGAGTAGGTTTGAGAATGGTGCAAAAAGAATGTGAATGAAGGCATTTAGTGTTGACAGGGGGGCCTTCTCACTTTAATGCAGGAATATACAAGCCTGGCTATCTGATACTGATGCCCAGATCTCATCCCCAGAGATTCTGATTTAATTGGTCAAGTGTGTGGCCTGGGCACTGTAGCTGTGCCCAGGTGATTGCAAGATACAGTTGAGGCTTTGAATGTACAACTGTGATGCCCCCTGACAACTGTGAAAGTCCCAGTGCTTGGATTATAGCCCTAGCTGGGCTCTCAGCTTCTAGCACGATCTTCGATAAGTCTTTAACCTTTACTATGCCTCAGTTTCCTTTAAAGCAAACTGGAACCTGGGGATAATGGGTGGAATGAATATCCCCTCAGAGTCCTTCCTGCTCTTCAAGGTGACTGAGGCCCAAGAGTGCTTTCACAAGATTGCAGTTAGGGATGAGACTCAGCACCTGTGTGTCTTGGCTCTGGGTTCAAGACTGTGGAGAGCAGCTCGGGTGGCCGTGGGATGGATAGACAGAGGCGGCTGGGAGGAGCAGAGAGTCCCGGCCCAGAGACTCAGCCACCTCCTTCAGACAGAAAGAGGTCAGTTAGGGGCTGGCTGGACAGTGAAGGTGTTGATAAAAAGGGACTGAGTGTTCCCCATCCTCTGGTGGACATACGATGTTGGATATCTCTGGTGATCACCTGGTGAGACACTGTTGGGCTCAAAACTATAACAAAAACAGAATACATGTCTTTGCAGTTGATTCTCCAAAGGTTTTATTTTGTTTTATAGTTCCTCATAACTGTCTTTATGCGGCATGAGTGTGTTTCCAATTCTTTTTTGGACTGGTCCAAAAACATACATGTGGAAAGATTTTAAAAATCCTGCATCATCCTTTGGATTATAAGAATATTAATAATCAAAAGTATAGCTCTCATTTCTTCAGGGCTTACTAGGAGTGTCTCTGTTCAAAACACTTTACTTTTTAATTTTAATTAGCTCATTTATTTTTTACACCAACAGTCTGGTACTACTATGATTACTACGATTATCATCCTCAGTTAATAGTTGAGAATACTGGGTTCCAAAGAGGTTAAGTGACATGCACCAGGTTACACAATAGAGGGCAGAGTCTGGATTTGAATCTAGGACCATCAGACCCAAAGGCAAAGTGCTAAACCACCACACTTTACTACCCAGAGCACACCTTGGGTATATGTTGGAGTAGAGTCTCACTTTATAGATAGAGTGCCAGGCCCAGAGACCAGATGGATCTTTTCACCTGCAAAACAACAGCTGATCTCCCAAATGGTCCTGGATGACAGGTCTTAGGGCTGCACACATTTTGCAGATGAGGAAACTGCCATCCAGAAGGACACATGGCTGGTAAGTGGAAGGGGGGACAAGCCCACCTTTTGGGGGTGTAACACGTGCTCCAACCACCACTCGCACTACAGGGGTTGGCAGAACCTGATGGGCTTGGTTGACTCTCTCTTCATCTCTGGATCCCAAGCCCCTGGCATGATGCCTGGCACATGGTGGGCTTGCAATCAGTATTTGCTGAATAAGAACTCCAAAGACCAGATGTGCACAGACACATAGCCCCACCCTCCACTAGATGCAACCTTTTAGAGATTCAAGCTTGTGAATTACCTCCCAAACAAGAGGAACAATTGGCCTTTTATGCAAATGTCTGACACCTGAATCTACTCCTCTGAATGCATTCATCTTCTTTATCCAGATTCTAAGTCAGCGGTAACACACTGTCTCATAGTAAAGGTCCTCTCAGATTCTCACAGGCACCTCAGCCTTAATGCAGTGAGCTCTGGGTGGGGATTCAGAGACCCAGTTCAAACCTAGGTTTCAACATGACTGATCTGGTGCTAGGCCAAGCCTCAGTTTCCCTACTTACATGGTAGAGATGTAGATGCCCTTTCTATCACTACACAGCTCCTCCCCTGGCCTGGGTGCCTCTTTCCACACAGGGTCAGGGAGAGGGGAGGCCTCGCATGATCCACTGTCTACAGAGACCCAGCCGGGCATACAGGTGCCCCCCCTTCCCCTCTGTGCTCCAGGCTACTGCCTGATTGCCCATGAAAAGAAGGCTTACTTCTGGCTGGAAACGCCTGAGGCAGCGGATTTTGGTGTGAGTAAGCAATTCCAGGGGCATTAAGGGGAATGCAGGCTCGTCTGGAGTGCATAAAGCTGCACTGGGTTCAATTCAAGAGGAGGAGGAAGCTTGGGCTTTCTCAGGGGCCAGGCATGCAGCCCCAATATTAAATCCCTGCGAAAGAATGTCTTCATCTTTATGGATAGAGGAAGAGTCAGATGCTTACAAAAGGAACAAGGGACAGCAAAGCCAGGTCCAGGAAATCCCTTTCATCCTGCATAGAGATCCAAACAGCCCAGATCTGGGCCCTCCACCCCATGGCAACCTCTGGGTGAACTTGCTTGATTTGAATTTGGGTGCAGGATCCCTTTTCATTTCTGTAATAATTGATATTCATGGCCAGGAGAGAACATAATAGAAAGCAACATCTGTTACTTCCCCATTCACAGATTGTTTGCACATATTTTGCTTTATTCAGTCTTTAACCACTTTACAGATGAGGAAACCAAGGCTCACAGAGGTATCTGTCCCTGGCTCAGATCACACTGCTAGCAAGAGGCACCGCCAGACCTCTGGTCAAATAACGCCAATGCTAGGAAGCCCTCCTTGCCCCCGCAACCATGGCCACTTCTGCACTGCATACTACATCTGCTGCCACACTTACTTCCCTGCAGTAGAATTCACGTTTATTTGTCTGCCATGAGTAGGACGATGTGAGCTTCTGGAGGGCATGGGCTCCAATTTACTCACCTTCATAGACTTAGCTCTCAGCACAATCTAGGGCCCAGAGCAGGTTAATAGTAAATATCACAGAACAAATAAATGGATCCCGTGCTCTTTCCATGGCCCCACAAGACCAGGAATTCTGATGACCAGACAGATAATCACAATGACAATCATAACAACAGCAGCCAACGTTTGCATCTTGCTTATCAGCACTTTGGCACCAGGGGCATATTTTGCAACAATCAAAGGTGCCAACTTTTATTTCCATTAAGTGGACCAGAAGACTGAAGTTCACATAAGCTACAGGGCTTGCTCAAGCCTCTTTTTCAAGGTCCACAAGGTGGAGGAAAATCGCAAACCCAACTCTTCTAATTCCAAATCCCAAATGCTCACGTAACATTCATAAAGCATTCCTAATCAATAAAAAACATACTCATATAGCTCATTATGTGCCAGACAGTGTTCCAAACTGAGTTGCAAACCTTAACTTGTCTAATCTTTTTTTTTTTTTTTTTGAGATGGAGTCTCGCTCTGTTGCCCAGGCTGGAGTGCAGTGGCCGGATCTCAGCTCACTGCAAGCTCCGCCTCCCGGGTTCACGCTATTCTCCTGCCTCAGCCTCCCAAGTAGCTGGGACTATAGGCGTCCGCCACCTCGCCCGGTTAGTTTTTTGTATTTTAGTAGAGACAGGGTTTCACCGTGTTAGCCAGGATGGTCTCGATCTCCTGACCTCGTGATCCGCCCGTCTCAGCCTCCCAAAGTGCTGGGATTACAGGCTTGAGCCACTGCACCCGGCCAACTTGTCTAATCTTTAAAATGACACAATGAAGGATGTACAACTAGCATCAGCCCCATGTCACTTCTTTGGAAACTGAGGCAGGCAGACATTCAGGAGTATGAATGACTTAGGCTGAATACTGCTAAGTGCCAGAGCTGGGATTTTTCAGGAAGTGTATACTCTTACCACTTGGCTACACTGCTCTCCTTGAAAGTGGCTGTTCCGTGCCAGACAATGGGCCTCACTTCACTTAATCCTCATGGAGGTCCCTGAGGCTCACATTAGCATCTCTAAGTGACAGTCACATAGGTGGTGAGTAGTACAGTGGAATTTAAACCCAAGTCTGTATGATTCCAGAGTACAGAATCTTTGCTTCCTATGGCCTTGAGCATACTTCTTGCTTGTTTTGCAGTGGTGCGGGGCTGTGTCCACCACTCCAGATCACACCCCTTGGCTGGGGCTCAGAAGTGCTAGGGTGAAGATGGGGTGGGGCCTGAGGTCTTCATGGAGCTGAAGTTTCTGAATTAGGAGAGTTAAGGCAGAGCCCTAATTCAGAGGCACAGTGGGAGTGGTGGGAAGCTGGGTCATTACCTAATCCTGCAGTCCAGGCTCTGAGGCTCTTTTTTCAGGAGGATGAAGGTGCCTCAATTTGAATACCAAAGGAGCTTTGGCGAGGTCCCAGTTCCCTGGGTCTAGTACCTCCAGAAGCAGGGCTGGCTTCAGGGCCTCATACATAGGAAGGCCCTGGGCCTGGCTAAACTCTCTGCTGTTACCATCTTGAAACTTGTAATAATTTTTAACAAGAGGACCCAGTTTTCATTTTGCACCAATTATGTAGTCTATCCTCCCTCTCAGGGAGGCCTCTACACTGGATCTTTCATCTGAATCAGCTCCGTGGTTTCCTTATGCTAACCACATGTTTGTTTTGTATCCAGGCTGGCTGTATTTGCAGAGGCTGAGCCCAGAGGATGGCCATGGAGAATGCCTGGGCATTAGCCAGGGTGGAGGCTTTGCAGCCTGTGAGAAGGGATGCTGGTGAGGAAACTGGGGCTTCAAGTCTAAGACAAAACCATCTGTGTGTTTCTGTAGCTGATCCAGGTACTGAGCCAGGTACAAGAGCTAAACAGCAGATGTACAGGAAATGGAGATAGTGCTGTGGATACTGGGAGATCCTCCAGCTTGGAAGTTGGCGGCCCTCAAAATGCATCTCATTACCATAGCCTTGTCCCTTTGTTCTTGTCGTCTTACCATTCCCAGGACTCAGTTTCCCCATCGTTTTTGTTTGTTTGCTTTAGAGACAAGATCTTGCTATGTTACCCAGGCTGGTCTTCAACTTCTGGCTTCAGTTTCCCCATCTTTAATTGCAGAAGGAACACTGGCACTCAGTACCTGGATGAAAATGCAACTGAGCGCTCACCTGACCAACAGTGGGGCAGAACTGTCTAAACATAAGAGTAAAGCATAATTCATTTAAAAAATCAGTTTGATTACACAGACATTACCCATCTGAACATTAAATACAAACTATATAACTAAGAGAATGAGTTATTTAACAAATGCACATGCTATACATTTGGAAGAAAATAAAGTTAGATGTACAGCCTTACCATATGCAAATATTAATTCTTTCTGGATTAAAGATCTAAGTAAAAAAGTAATGTAAAATATTAAAAGTAAAACTAGAAGCCTTAAGAAATAATCTTGGGATAGGTTGGCTTTTAATTTTTATTTTATTTTATTTTTTCCAGAAATAGAGTCTCGCTCTTTTGCCCAGACTGGGGTTCAGTGATGTGATCATAGCTCCCTGCAGCCTCAAATTCCTGGGCTCAGCTGATTTGCCTGCCTCAGCCTCAGCCTTCAGAGCAGCTGGGATTACAGGTGTGTGCCACTACATTCGGCTAATTAATTTTTTTTTTTTTTTTGTAGAGATAGGGGTCTCCCTGTGTTACCCAGGTTGATCTCAAACTCCTGGACTCAAGCAATCCTCCTATTTTGTCTTCCCAAAATGTGATTACAGGTATAAGTCTCTGCACCCAGCCAGGGGTGGCCTTCTTAATGCAGAAAGACATACCTAGCAGCCATACAGAAAAGATAGTCAGATTTAATTATATAAACATTTCAGATTAGGTATGGCCAAAGATAACATAAACACAAAAGAAAGATGAATGGTAGTTGGAGTATAACTTTCCTGTTCTGCACTGTCCAATATAGTAGCCATTAGCCATATGTAGCTACTGGATACTTGCAGTGAAGCTAGTGTGACCAAGGAAAAGAATTTTAGATTTTATTTAATTTAAGTTAGTTTAGATGTGTGTAGCCACAAGTGGTTGGTGGCTGCCATACTGGCCAGCACAGGCCTGAGAGGAAACACCTAAAACCCATATGACTGACAAAGGGCAATATCCCTAATGATCAAACTCCTCCAAATTGACAAGAAAATGACAAACAGACCAGAAGGGGGAAAAAAAAAATGGATAAAGGACATAAAGAGGCAATTCCTAGAAGAGGAAATGAAAGTGAAAAGTAAACTTCTGCTCAACTCTACC
Source organism: Rhinopithecus bieti (assembly GCF_001698545.2). Lineage (NCBI taxonomy): Eukaryota > Metazoa > Chordata > Mammalia > Primates > Cercopithecidae > Rhinopithecus > Rhinopithecus bieti. The sequence continues at coordinate 3,222,565 of NW_016808547.1, read as the reverse complement.
AGTAATCAGGGAAATGCAGATTAAAACAAAGCCATTGTTTGTATATCTCATTGATAAAATCTAAGAAGTCAGTCACACCCAGGGCTGGTGAGGCTGTGGAGAAATGGGAAGTCATATGAACTGAATATAAGTTGCTATAGATTTAGTGGAAAATTATTACAATTGAAGTTGTGCCTACCTTTGATGCAGCTAGCCCGCTTCTAGGAATGAGACTAAAAGCAGCAGTACTTAAGAATAGAGATATAATGCATTACAAGACTGTAATAGCCCCAAACTGGAAACAGCCTTAATATTCATCAATAAGGTAACTCAAGGAGGGACTATTCATTTTCCTTTTCTTTAGAAAGATCCTAAAGTGATTCTGATGGTCAGATTTTAGACTGACAGAATTACGTGTACCATAATTGAATTACTCAGTTCTCTATTGAACATTTAGGTTGTTTTCAGCTTTTGCTGTTTTGAAGAATATTTTGTAGTGAAATCTTGGATGCACATCTTTAATTTATTCTTTAGGATTAAATTCCCAATAGTGGAATAGTTGGGTATAAGGGCGGCGTGTATATTTTTGAGAGCTTTTCGTAAGTATTGCTAATTTATCATTCTTTGACCTATTTTAGCTGAGTTTTGTTTCTTCATTGTTCTTGCTATCTATTTCTGTGTAACTAACTATTGTAAAATTTAGTGGTGTAAATGCCAATACTCATTTATTTTGTTCATAAAGCTGAAATTTCAGCAGGGCTTGGGAGTAGCCTGCCTCTACTCTGTGCAGTGTCAGTTGTGGTGGCTCAACCTGGGACTAAAGGATGAATTTTCAAGATGTCTCATTCACATGGTTGACAGGTTGGTGCTGGCCATCAGCTGGAAATTCAGCTGGGACTGTTGGCTGGAACATTTAACATGACTTCCTCATGGGGCTGCTTGGGCTTCCTCACAGCATGGTGGCTGAGTTCCACAAAACCAGTGTACCAGGAGTACCAGCAAGAATATGCATTACTTTCTATCACTTAGCTTTGGAAGTCAAACAGCACATCTTCCATTTTTGTCACAAATCCAGAGTTAAGAGAAAGAAAACACAGACCCCATTTTATTATGAGAGGGATGCCAAAATCACAGAGTAAGAAGATCATGTGGGAGCGGAGATGTTGTTGCAGTCGTCCTTGGAAAACATAATCTGCCATACATTAATCATGGCTGCCAAGTTTTATAGCTTCCAAAGAGCCTGACCTCTTATTTTTTCCAGTTAAATCAGTTTTGAGTTATTAAAATCTAAGCCTATGCCAGAATTTTACACTTTTAACAAGGATTTTAAAGAATTTTGGCAGTTCTGAGTTAAAATAGGCAACCTCTATCCAAGTGCTTTCCAACATTCTTTCCTATCATGGTACACACAGAAAATATTTGCCTTGCACATAAAGGTAAACTGGAGGGAATTTTGGAACATTTAAGGGCTAGGTTAATAAATTCATTATATTTTCTCTATAATATATAATTAAGATGAGTGAAATAATAGAAAATATCAGGAAAATATTAAATATTAAATTTATGTGAAACATAAATAAAAATTACCAAATTTCTTCATGAGAAACTTGAGTTTGCATCTACCTTTTTTTAAAAAAAATCAGATTTTATACCTGAAATGGCTCTATGCAATTCCTGATTATGATTTTAAATTCAATACATACTGACTAAAATTTTCCCACCCCAGTAAATGATAAAAAATTAAGAACAATGTTCATCATTTGAAATTATGCTTATGGAATCAGATGGCCCTTTCTTTTCTTTCTTTGGCACTTGCAATGTTGACGCTTCTTTGGATACTGTAAATGAATTTTGAGTCCAGTCAACTTTTCTCTATCAAGTTTTAGAAAATAATCATGAGGCTCTACTTTGCAAATGTGTATGCCTTGGTAGAACAGTCACCCTGAAGATAGCTGGGATGCCACACAAGCCCCTTGCTGGGGACACAGGATGTGCAAATCAATGTCTTTTCCTCCAGGGACAGAAAAGTGGAATGAACTCAAGCAAATCCCTTGTGTCCCTAATTCAGAAAGCCCTGCGTCATCTTTTGGAAAACAGCTGTGATTATAAAAGTTAAAAGCAGTGGTGCAGTCTAACAATTGGACACTAGAGGGTAGATACTTGAAGCTTTGATTTTGCGATATTCTGGAGGGCACAGTTTACTTGAGTCAGGCCTATCATTAGCTCAGTCATATACTAAAGATCACAAATATTTCATACAAAGATGTCTCCTATTCTCTGAGGCCTCAGTTGAGAACCTGGACACATTTGTATGGTAGGAATATGACAGAGAAAAATCATGTTTATATTCTAAAGGGTTAATTCATCCATCCACTCATTCATTCATTCATCTATTTGTTCAGTTATTCTATTACCTATCCAGCCATTCATTCAAGAAACATTCACTGAACAGCTACTGTGATCAGAGTTCTTGCTGGTGCTGGGAGAGAAAAATGATAAGAACCCTCCCTGCCATTAAGACTTTCACAGTTTTGGATGAGAGATGTCTCGTAAGTATAATAGCAAGCACCATAGAGTGTGATGCTCACTGTGGGAAGACAGAAACTCTGGGATTGTGTGAACTCAGATGAGGGCACAGGCCACGGGCTGGTGGCTGCACCAAAGGTATTATGATGTATGGATGGCCCACTATCTCCAGATCTTTCTGCCTGAATCCTACACAGTGGGGCCCAGTCCCTGGGGCACATGCAGGTGGTCAAGCAACCCTAGGGAATGAACTTCCACAGTGAGAATGCCCCTTCAATCTGTAGGCACCCAGTTCCTCTCCCTCCCTGTGCACTGCCTGGACTCAAATCTAGGCCCTCCGCCTGGAATTCCTGTCACTCTCCCAATGTGACCCCAGCTGGCCTTAGCAGCAGGACCTCTCCCTGCTCTGCTCTGCAGCCTCATCTCTGGTCACATCTGGCATCCCTGAGCATGAGCCTCACCTTCCTGCCTCCAGGTTTTAGAAGACTTCTGAGCTAACAAGTTGGTGTTAGCATAAGTGGTTTATTAAGCAGATGCAACTTATTAGGATATGAGCATGAAATGAGTTGCTCTGTCCCCTGCCCCATTCCCCACAACTACCCTGACTGTTGTTATGCCCTGCTTGTTGTTATAACAACTGTTATGTTCTTATGTCTGGGTGGCAGCTGCCCTAATAATGGTACAGCCTACTTCCAGAAAGTCTAGTCACTTGCAATTTTGAAGAACTCAGCCCTGATCATTTTTAAATGTTGACCTCACATCTATTTAAAGCTTTTCTCCTCTTTCTCCTCAGAGCAGGTGAGATTCGGAGCACTAATGGTTTGGGTTGGAGTCTGGCAGGTAGATTGGGGTGAGGCGCAGGGGCATGGTTTGCTCTTACTGCCCCCTTGTCTCCCCATCCTGACACTCTTTCTCTGGAGTAGATGCAGGAGGAGAGAGAGGAGGACAGGTTTTCCTCACACCCTGACTGCAGTTGATTCTTTCCTGGCCAGCACTGCCAAGCCACCAACTACAGCCAGGAGGGATTCACTTTCTACCCTCTTAGAGATTGGTGGTCAGAGGTGGTGACCTTGACCTTCTGTCTTTCTGCCTGTGGTCCCCATGGCATCCCTTTCTCCAGAGAGTTCCTCCCAGCTCTGGTCATACAGGGGTAGAAGAAAGGCTGGAGACCAAGCAGATGCCTAACCAGGGAACCAAATCTAATCTTCTCATTTTGAAAGCACTCCCCCAGATTTAAATGTTTTCTTGGGAGAGACACCCTCTTTCCCACCCCCACAGGGAAGAGGAGGATGAAAGTCTCTCTACTCACAAATACAGTGTTTCCTGAACAGCGCCTGTCCCCATGTCCTGTCCTCCTCTCTGTCCAGGGGGCAGGGTAAGGGGAATTATAGGGCTGAGTCTCCAAAATGGCATCTCTAAATTGACCCTCTTACCCAGTGGCTGACCCCAATGCTGGTGGTGCTCTGGACCTCCAATGTGGGGTAGGTGCCGCCTTTTGTTCTCAAATGTCTCTTTTAGTTGACATTTCAGAGCAACAAGAAAACTCCGACCAGGCACCCTATTACACTGGAACACCCCTTTGTGAAGGAGTCCTCAGGGGCCGTTTATAAAGCAGCCAGGACACCATCCCAGGCCTCCTGAGTCAGGGCACGGTGCTCTTGCTCCAGGCCACTCATCTCTCTGGGCTGTCTGGGACTCAGCCACTATGGTGCTGTAGGAACATGGTGTGTGAGCAGGGCTGGACTGGGTGTGTGGTTGTTACCATCACGCTAACAATTGGGAACGCTTTAAAACACTAGTCTTGAGCTACTTTTCTCAAAGTTACTTAGAGGAGGGGCTGTGATCTGATAAGGAAGGGCAGAGAAGAAGGATGGTCGGTGGCACAGCCTCGTCTCTCTTACATTTCATGCTTTAAATCTGCGTAAGCCTCACTAGCAAAATGCACCCTGTCCTTAGAGGGCAATCTCCTGCTGTTGGAACACTCCCAGGGTCCTGAGGGGCTGGGGTAAAAGTGGGGTATGCTTGAGTTCTGCTGTTTGTTACAAGATAGCAAGGCACCCCAGCCAAACACTTTGCAGGGGCCTCATGGATGTTCTGAAGGCTCCTGTCCATTGGAACCTCGGACTTTGGGCTTGATCTGGGGCTAGAAGGGGCTCTTTGTGTGATCTCAGGGTCTTTGCCTCCCCATCTAAAAAACAGCTGGGTGATTCCCGAAAACCTACAGCCAAAGCCCTCAGGCCCTCAAACTCTGGGCTTCTCTCTTGGTTTCCCTGCCCTCAACTACAGCCTCCACGTTTGGGACCCGGACCCTGGCCCAGACCTTGGTCCTCTCTCCCCTGGGGGCTGCTTTGGCCCCCATTTACCTCCAGAACCAGCTGCATTGAGTGTGCCTGTGGCCTGGTGTCCCCCATGTCTGCACCCTCACCCACCAGCCATTCTGCCTAGATTCCCTGCATTTACCTGGGGGCTCCAGGCAGAGAGGGCTGTGTTCATTGTCTTAAGACCTCCCATCATCCTTTCCTCTCTCTATCACTTTTTTTTCCCTCTTTCCTCAGCCCCTCTAGGATGGGGACCTACCCAGGAGAGTGTGTATTCCAGCTTCCCATTCCCTGTTCTTTGGTTACAGTTCCAGATATTCTGCAGTGTCCAGGTGTGGGGGCCTGCTAAGGGAGCCTCCTGAGTCAGCCCTGAGTGAGGAGTGTTTTTCTCAACCCCTCTGCAAACATCACCAGTCCTGAGAGGTGCATTATTCCATGTGAATGTGCCACGTATATTCAGTCCTTTCCATTCTGCATCCTAGCAGGAGGATGGGGCACTTTGGCAACCTCTGCCTCTCTGACTAGTCTTCTCTCTGGCCCCACTTCTCCCTGCCCCACAGACTGATTCCCACCAACCCTAGGACCTGCAGGAGCCCAGCCAGCCCTAAGTGCCTTCTCTTTAATGACCTGCTCTGTTGCCATGGCAACGAGAGATTGTTTTAACCCCAAAAGTATCTTCATTAAGCTTCATTTGGAACCTCCTTGAGCTGGAGTCTGCAAGCTGCATCTTGAGGCAAGTCCTATAACATCAAAGAGTCTCTTTGGGTGGGACTCAAAATTGAAAATCATCAGCCAGAGCTTCTGAGAAAATCCACCTAGACAGAGGGCCTTTATTTTGGGGGAAGGATATTTGGGAACATTTCTGTTGTCGAAGCAGCTTCTCTAGGCTCCATTTCATGACTCTGCATACAGCAGGTGCCCTATTGATGCGGTTGACTTGAGTGGGCTGGCCTTGAGCACCAGCCGGCTGTCTCCATTGATTTCCCAGAAGCGATTAGGGTGTCCCCACCCTTAATTAGTCAGCCAGCTAGGTGCCAGTGACTACGCCAGGCACTGAAGCGGGGGCTGCAATAAAGCAGCCAGGAATCCAGCCCTCAAGGGGCTTAGGGCAGTGGGAGAGTGAGGGCATGACTCCATGGCCTGCACAGAAGGCCAAAAACTTTAGGAAGTTTCCAGAAAAAGCATAGCTCCTAGTGGGACCCTCCCTTGCTCAGAATATTCCATGATGTTCACTGATCACAAGAGATAGTCTAAACTCCTCATCTTGTCAATCAAGGTTCTTCAAGCATTGAGTTGCTTTTTTACCCTTTAGTTTCCATTTTTATTTTAGCATACCATTGTGCAGAAAGTGCACTAATGTATAAATGTTATAAGCTGTACACAGCTTATGAATTTGTTCTCTGTATAAACCCCAGTTCTTACACACACACGTGCCCATATAGCTGCCACCCAGGTCAAGATAAATTTTGAGGGACAGAGTGAAATGGCTCTAGATTATATGCTGTCCTTCCCCCTGCCTTTCAATTAAGACTAAAAGTGATGTGGTTAGGAACAGATGATGCTTATTCTGGATTCGTTTCACATTTTTTCCTTTAAAAAATGTGGTAAAGACATAACATGAAATCTACCCTCAAATTTTTAAGTGTACAGTGTAGTTAACTATAAGCCCAGTGTTATATAGCAGATCTCTAGAACTTTTCTTTTAAAATAATTAATTAATTATATACTTTTTGAGACAGAGTCTTGCTCTGTTGCACAGGCTGGAGTGCAATGGCCTGATCTCGGCTCACTGCAACCTCCACCTCCAGGGTTCCAGTGATTCTCGTGCCTCAGCCTCCCAAGTAGCTGGGATTACAGGAATGTACCACCATGCCTGGCTAATTTTTGTATTTTTGGTAGAGGTGGGGCTTCACCATGTTGGCCAGGCTGGTCTCGAACTGCTGACCTCAAATTATCCACCCACCTCAGCCTCTCGAAGTGCTGGGATTACAGGGGTGAACCATCATGCCTGGCCTGTTTTGTTTTTTAGAGACAAGGTCTCACTATATGCCCAGGCTGGTCTCAAACTCCTGGGCTCAAGCAATCCTCCCGCCTCAGACTCCCAAAGTGTTGGGATTACAGGCATGAGCCACCATGCCTGGCCTCTAGAGCTTTTTCTTCTTGCATAACTAAACTCTGCTGTCACTGAGCAACAACTCCTATTCTGCTTCCCCTTTGGCAGTCACGATTCTACTTTCTGCTTCTATGTGTTTGACTACTTTAGAGACCTCAAAAAAGTGGAATCCTGCAGTATTATCTTTCTGTAACTGACTTGATTCATTCAGCATAATTCCTCCAGGTTCATCCATGTTGTCGCATGTGGCAGGATTTCCTTCTTTTAAGACTGAATAACATTCTATTGTATGTATATACCACATTTTATCTATTAATCCCTTGATGAACATTTAGGTAGTTTCCACCTCTTGGTTATAGTGAATAATGCTGCAGTGAAAATGGGAATGCAAATAGCTCTTTCAAGATCCTGTTTTCAATTCTTTAAATAAATACACGGAAGTAGTATTGCTGGATCATATGGTAGTTCTATTTTCAACTCTCTGAGGGACCTCCATGCTGTTTACCACAACGGCTGTACCAATTTACATTCCCACCAACAGTGCATGGGGATTCAAATTTCTCCACATTCTCAACAACACTCATTATTTTCTAATTATTCATCATTTGATCACTAATTATTTGATAATGACTGTCCTAATGGGTGTGAGATGATGTCTTACTGTGTTGTTGATTTGCATTTTCCTGATGATTAGTAATAATTAGGTGATTTCATATACCTGTTGGCCATCTGTATGTCTTCTTTGGAGAAATGTCTATTCAAGTCCTCTGCCCATTTTTAAAATCAGGTTATTTGGTTTTTGGCTGTTGAGCTGTAGGCGTTCCTTATATCCATGTTTGTACTTTATTGCTACCTCCCTGAAGCAAACTTTTCACTCCTGAGGGAAGTGAGAGATTGAGGTGATGGCCAAATCACATGGCCAGCAGTAGGGATGGAGTTCCAGCTCCTTGTTAAAGCCCAGGCCCTTATGAGCAAACCTGTCCTTCTGATGGGCAAGCTGAGAAACCTAGAAGCTGGGCACAGGGTGAGGAGGGTGGGGTGAGGCTGTTCTGGTCCTGGGGCTCCAGTTGATATTGCTGTGCACGTGATCCCAGGCAGCTGGGTTTCCTCTTTCCAAGTGCAGTCTACCCAAGGCTGAACTGTTGGAAGCTGTGCAGGGACAGGGCAGCAGCTGTGGAGGAGGAATGACAGAGAAACTGCAATGACACCTTTGATTCCTTGAAAATAAATGCCTACATAAAAGGGATGTGTGAAACTCTCAAAGGAGCATATGGCTGAAGGTTGTGCAGCAGGGTTGGGGGCGTGGGGCAGGATTTGGAATACATGGTCATTGATGAAGGTTGTTTTCAGGGATCCTGGGGTGGAATGAATAATGGGAAGAGAAACGAGGTTAACCTAGCATGGCTTGTTCTTGACGAACATGTGCTGGTTCCTAGTAATCACCGAAAGTGCCTAGTAGCTATTAATCTCACAGATAGGTCTGGAATCTTGCTGAAATGGGTATCACATTTGCAGGGCCATAGTGGTAGCACCTCCTAAGTCTTTTTTTTTTTTTTTTTTTTTTTTTTTGACAAATGGGATAACCACATAGTAGCAGGGTGGCTTTGGGCAAGTTACTAAATTCTGTGTGCTAAAGTTTCTTTCTGCGTAAAATGGAGATGATCGTAACACCTACCTCATAGTGTTTTTGGAAGAACTAACTAAGAGAATGCATTGAAATCCCTTAGCAGTGTGCCTGGCCCATAGGAAGGGCCCAGTAAATGTTACCTATTATAATGATTATTGTTGTTATTACTGGTTACTGATAGTAGTTTCGTGATCTCACTTGCAAGATTTTTTAATTCCACTCAACAGTTACTGAGCTTGATCTCTGGGCCAGAGGCTGTAACAGGCATGGTCAGGGTGGAGAATAGTATAGGACAAGCTTCTTGCTCTATGGGATCACAAGGTCTAGAGCAAGTGATAACTACACAGGTAAATACCTTGAATTCCAGGTGAATGGTAATACACGTTCTGGGACAGAGGAATAAACAGAGAACAAGGGCTGGGGGCAGAATACATGGCCCCACTCTCGGTGGGGCTGATACACAGAGTCTACCTGTCTGTTTTTTTTGGAGTGACAATATTTCTGCGTCTCTGCTGATCAAGCTGACGTACAGCCAAGCTGCAGCTCACCAGTTTGGCTCAGTTATTTTTGGAATGGTCCTGTAATAGTTTTGCTTATATGAGTGCAGGGAAAGCTTAAAAAATGTCTTTCCTAACCTACAGTATGCCTCCTGATGTACCCAGAAACACTAATTGGATGCCAAGAGCTTGCTTTCCTGCTGAAGAAAATGTCAGGCTCTAATAATATTCCATTATTAGGCCCACATAATTTCCTGCTTGGACAATTCTAACAGCTTCCTCTCTGGTCTTCCTGCTTCAAACACATTCCTTATGGCCTATCCTCAACATTACTGCAGTGCAATTGCCATTTCTCTACTCACAGGACTTCAGTGGTTCCTTGTTTTATGGGTCTGGGAACTAAGGGGTGTGGGGAGAGTGGTCCTACTTACATTTCTCCCAGTTAGGGAGTGTCTGCATCCTGTTCACACAAGTTTGGAGTCTGTGAGTCTAGAGGTCTTGACCTCAGGTTGGGGAAATGATTCCATCAAGGCCTATACAAGTTCCATTAAATTTCATATTATTGCTGCTGCCATGATCACTGGGCAGTTTGTGCTGACAGAAAAAGAAAGGAGTCACCATTCTAGCTGTGGTAATTGACTTTGATTAGGCAAAACTAAGGCTGCTGTCATCCAAAGGGGAGCAGAGAAAAATGTTTGAGACCAAAGTGATCTACTGGGGCTTCTCTTAGTACTCCCCTGCACAGTCTTCATGGGAAATGGTCAAGTATTGCTGCCACAGCTTGAGAAGGACATAATGACTTGGGGTTTAGACCACAGGTAACTCACAAAAGGCAAAATACCTAGATCAGAAGTGCTCACCAAGAGTGAGGGGACTCTCAAATGCATAATAGAGAAAAAAGATAATAAGAACCAGTCATGATCTTGAGACCAGTGGCAATGGCAAAGCTATAGTCCACCCAATTACTTTAGTTTTGTACCTTTCCCTCAGGAAAAGAGGCCCACCAGAATCCTGAAGGAGCTGCTCTCAAGACTTCTACAAAACAAGTGGATCTGAGTGGCACAAGGGGTAGACTGTAGTGGATGCTGTCATTTGCCACCCAGATTTCTCCCACCTTCAAGACTGAAACACTTAAGTCTTCTGGCTACAGGGAATATTGAGTGTTAGCAGCTTTCAGCTAAGTCCCTCTTCCCAGTGATTGTCCTTGGCTAATCATAATTATGCCCTTGTCCATTTAGGGATCCCATTACAAATCCTTTTATTAGGCCATCACATGCATTTACCCATTTTACTTAAAATGCTAAATATATGAAATTTCTTTGCAAACTGTAAGTAATTCGATGCTTTTAAAGGATGTCAACAAGGTCAGGATTAAGGAACGGCCATTGCTGGTCATCTCTGGGCTGGCTGTCACACCTACTTCTAAATTAATATTCCTGGCTCTCAGGAGACCTGCAGGCTCTTTTCTCATTCCTGTCACAAGAGCATTTACATTCCGTTTTTCTCACTCTCCCCACCTACACCTTTAAAACATCTTCTTTGGAACAGCAGACTTTACCTCCCACTCCAGACAGGTTTCTGTGCTAATCTTAATTTGGCAATCATCACTACAAATTGGAGTTCTATTCAGCACCTCCTACACCTCTCTATTAACTCCAGTACATTAACAAATACCAAAATATTCATGTAAAAATATTTCTCTCTTTAGAGAACATTGTACTTTATTCCAGGTTCCTCTGTTTAATGCCATCTGATAAGAGCTGACTATAGGTTTAATTATAATTTTACTGTAACCTGACATTTCTCTGTCAGACATGCAGTGAAAAGAATTCGGAGCTGGGACCGAGAGAGGAAACAGGTATGGAAAGATGGTAGAGTACAGAGGAACACATAAAGTCCCTCTCCATAAAATTAATAAAAAACTGAAGTAGAAGACACACTAGCAAGGAATAAATTGGTAGCATTCAACTAAATAAAGGATTATAAGTTTTTATCATAAATTTGGAAGGTATCATCAGAGATAGAAGCTTCTAGAAGTCAAAGCAGAGGCTTTCTCCACTGTTACAAAGCAGCACTTCTGTCACACATCTCACTCTGAAACTTCTATTTGAAGGGAACTGATGGGAATAGGTGAGTGGGAAGCCTAGGAGAAAGGTGTGGAGTGTTTCTTCTAGGTCAATGCTTCTCAACAAGGGAAGACATTTGGCAATGTCTGGAGATATTCTTGGTTGTCACAACTGGAGGTATGGAGGGTGCTACTGGCATTTGGTGGATAGAAGACAGGGATGCTGCTAGACATCCTGCAATGCACAGGACAGACAGTGCCCCACAACAAAGAATTATTCAGTCCCAAATGTCAATAGTGTCAAGGTAAAGATCCTGCCTTAGATGTAGAAGCCCTTATCTTCATTCTGCAGATAAACTGTATTTACTAGGAGAGGAGAAACAATTTTGTTTTTCTGTGACTATTTACTCTATGTTTAACTGGCTATTTGAACAGTATATATCAACGGAGTCAAAACCCAGCTATCAGAAATTTTTCTTTGTCTTTGATTTTTGATAGTTTGGTTATTATATATCTTGGTGAACTCCTCTCTGGGTTGGATTTATTTGGAGATCTCTATGCTTCCCGTACCTGGATGCTGGCATCTTTTCCTATATTTGGAAAGTTTTCAGCTGTTATTTCTTAAAATATGCTTCCTGGCTCTTTTTCTCTCTTTTCTCCTTCAGCAACTTTTATTACGTGAATGTTGGGTCTCTTGATGGTATCCCATAATTCCTGGAGGCTTTCTTCATTCTTTTTTTATTCTTTGACTGGATAATTTCAAATGTCCTATCTTCAAGCTCACTGGTTCTTTCTTCTATTTAATCAAGCTTTCTGTTAAAGCTTTCTATTAAACTTTTCAGTTCAGTTACTATATTTTTTATCTCTATAATTTCTATTTTTTATTATTTCAATTTCTCTGTTAAATTTCTCATTTTGTCTGTGTATTCTTTTCCAAATTTCATTTAATTTTTTCTGTATATATTCTTTTAGTTCCCTGACCTTCTTTAAGAGGGTTATTCTGAATTATTTTTCAGTCATTTTATAGATCTCCATTTCTTTAGGGTTCATTGTTGCAGCTTTAGTAGGTTTTTCTGGATGTGTCATGATTCCCCAATTCTTCATAATTCTTGTGTCCTGTTATGGTTTGAGCCCTCTAAAATTCATACAGAAACTGAATTCCCAATACCAATAATATTAAGAGCTGTGGCCTTTGGGAAGTGATTAAGTCATGAGGGCTTTGTCCTCATGAATGAGATTAGGACCCTTATAAAAGGGCTTGAGGTTGAAGGGAACATTCCCTTGCCTTTCTGCCTTCTGTCATATGAGGAAACAGCGACAGGCACCATCTTGGAAACAGACAGCAGCTCTCACCAGAAACAAATGCCAGCATCTTGATCTTAAACTTCACAGCCTGCTAATTTTTGTATTTTTAGTAGGGACAGAGTTTCTCCATGTTGGCCAGGCTGGTCCTGAACTCCTGACTTCAAGTGGTCTGCCCCCATCAAGCCTCCCAAAGTACTGGGATCACAGGCATGAGCCACAGTATCAAACTCTATGGTGCTTTTTAAACTGTTTCCGGAGATGGGAGAATCTCACACCACACTATACCAAAATCTGATACAAATGGAAGAAAAAAGAAGGGAAAAAAAAGAAGAATTTACAGATTAGTCTCAATTATGACAACCAATACAAAAATCCTAATAAAATATCAGCAGAGAGAAAGTATAAGACACCAAAAGAAAGATACACAAAGATAAATAAAGCCCAAGAATGTAAGCATGGCTCAATACTAGAAAATCTGATGCCAAAGAATGCATTTGCCATTGCTCAATCTTCATTTCAGGTTTTTAAAAAAATTAGTAAAATAGATACTAGTGGATACTTCCTTAGCATTACAAAAAATTAAAATCCTCCACCCCAAACAATCACAACTTAATGTAAAAAGCCAAAAGCATTTCCATTAAAGTCAGAAATAAGAACTACTATTATCATACATGAGAAAGACATAAGAGGTAAAAAATTTGGAAAGGAAAAGCACCTTGTTATAAATTTATATCAAAATCAAATCTTCATTATTAGTAACCAGTTAGAAAATTTAATGGAAGATGTGTTAGTCCATTATTGCATTACTATAAGGAAATACCTGAAGCTGGGAAGTTGTAAAGAAAAGAGGTTTAATTGTCTCACAGTTCTGCAGGCTGTACAAGAACCTGGCACCAGCATCTGCATGTCTTTTGGGGAGGCCTCAGGGAGCTTACAATCATGGCTGATGGTGAAGGGGAGCCAGTGGTGTCACATGGTGAGAGCAGAAGCAAGAGAGAGAGAGGGGAGGTGCCATACACTTCCAAACAACTGGATCTGGCATGATCTCAGAGGAAGAACTCACTCACTCATCACCAAAGGATGGTGGGTGCTAAGCCATTCATGAGGGATCTGCCCCATGATACAATTACCTCTCACCAGGACCCTCCTCCAACACTAGGTATTATATTTCAACATGAGATTTGGAGGGGACAAACACCCAAACCATATCAGAAGAAAAGATGCCTTTTACACAGAAACAAACAAAATGTTTAGGGACAAATCTAATAATCAATGTTAGGGCCCTATGCTAAAAACTTTAAATTCCTGTTAAAAGCCAGAAAAAATATTTCAGTAAGTGAAAACCTCCCTTGTTTTTCTTTAGAAGAGTACTCAATAGAGCAGTTTCAATTTCTGAATGTAATCCCTAAATTCAGTGTGTTTCCAATCCAATTACCAAGAGAATTTTGTTTGAAATTTGGTAAGTTAAACCAAATTTTATCTGGTAGAATGAACACATAATTGGAATCAGAAAAAAAAATAAAAAATAAGATTAATGAACATGACTATGATACTATCAGGTACCAAAACATCGTTATAACCCACACAATAAAATACAAAAACAAAAACCTCGTTTAAAGCTACAGATATTTAATACAATATAATTTTAGGACAGACATAAACTAAGAGACCAGTGTAAGAAAATAGAGAGTCCAAAAATGAATTCAAGCACATATGGGAATTGAGTATTTGATTAAAATGGCATCGTTAAATTTATCAGCAAGGATGGGTTATTCCATAAACGGTGTCGAGAAAACTGGTTAGTTATTTGAAGGGGGAAAAATTGGATTTCTTACCTCATTCTTCATGTGCAAATAAATTCCATATGGATCCAAGAGTTAAATATAAAAATGAAACCATTAAAGTTAAATTAAAAGAATGATTACAGAGTAGTTCGCAAAACTCTGCAAACAAATTTTAAAACTTGGATAAGAATAAAGGTGAATTTTTACAGTCTTAAGAGTGTGATAAAAAACACTAGGAGACATATCCTCCCAGGGGACTGTGGGCCGAACGATGTCCTGCCAGGTGAATCATGAAGCCTGATGGAGGCCAGGTAGGTAGACAGGCGGGAATGTGTTCCAGCACAAGCTGGCCCCTAAAATGCCCTTCCCCATCATCCTCTGTCAAGCAAGATCCACTTTCCCAGCTATTCCCTGAAGCAGAAATGCATGTAGTAAATAGTAAGCACAAATAGTTAGCAAGTACTAATACTGCTAAAAGACAACCTGAAAAGACAAATAAATCAGCTGTTAAAAATGACAAGAAATAAAGAGGTTAGAAAAATGACTAATTGCCCACAAATGTCCATGATACAGGATGAATACCAGGCATAATCAATTAGGAAATTTACAGCTAAAGAGGTTGCATTCACAGTAACAAAATGTATTAACTACTTTGGAATAAACTCAGTGCAGAATGATTGTGACCCAGGTAGAGAAAGCCATACTACTTTTGATTCCTAAAGGAGACCAAAATAAATAGAGAATTGCATTTTCCTGGCAAGTGGGAACAATCGCGTGAAGATAACTGATTCTCCTCACATCCATTTATAGGTCACATGTGGTCCTATTGCAGCGTGTCTGGTTTTGCAGCACTGTTGTACATTTGCAGCACTGTTCCAAGTTGCTTCTATGTAGCTGACCAGGCTACCAGCATGCCTGAAATCTCAGGTGGAGGTAGCCTTTGAGTACATCTCTGCTTGTTTAATCCAGTGGTTCTCAAATTTGAGCATGCACCAGAATCACCTGGAGGCTTGTTAGAGCTCAGATTACTGAGCCGTATACCCAGAATTTCTGATTCAGCAGGCCTGAGCAGTACCCAATAATTTGTATTTCCAACAAATTCCCAGGTGCTGTTAATGCTGCTGGTCGGGGAACTCGACTTAGAGAACCACCGGATTAGTCAAATGTCAATGTAATGGGGAATGGGCAGAGGAGTCTGGACTCTGAGGCTCTTGGGATCCCCTTTAAATCTAGACAGATTTCCATCTTAATCTCAGTAACTTTCAATGGGAGCCAGACCTGCTAGGTGACTGTCATTTTTTACTGCCTTCTTTCTATACTTTGTCAGTGGGGAAGTACTGGAAGAGCAAGAAGGCAGCAGAGTTGGCTGTGCGTGCGTGCGTGTGTGCGTGCGTGTGTGCGTGCGTGCGTGTGTGCATGCGTGTGTGCATGCGTGTGTGCATGCGTGTGTGTGGCCAAGCACTTGAGATTTCAAGGCTCATGGGATTTAGACACAAATTCCTCAAAGTAAGTGCTAGCCTTTATATCCTCTATGTAGCCCAGTAAATCCTAGTCTAAATCTCCAATACCTCTCTTGAAACTTGACAGAATAGTATGCCTGGAAGAATAAATGGCCAAGAATAAGAAACAATTCTGACAGGGGTTGGGGGAAGAGAGGTAGGGAGGATTTATCTGCCTTTTATAAAAACCTGTTTTAAAGCAATAGTAATAAAAACAGCTGAAGTGCAGTCATAAAGAGAAAACTGTATATAAATCATACAAAAAGGACCCAGAATTAGATCAAATTATATGAAAGGTGGCTATAACGTGTGAAGAGCTGAGCATCAGTAAGCAATATGGAAGGAAAATTTAATAAATCATGTTGAAATACTGAGGATTGAATTTGAAAACGGAATTAGATTCACCGAATCTAATTCTGCTCACTGAAATTAAAGGTAAATAAAGATGATAAATCATAGAGAAAAAAGGTTACATAGTACACAATTTACCATTTGCCATACTTCTTTGGAAGTGTAGGAGAAGTGAAAGAGAGCACTTGGGGAGTGACTCCCGGATGTCAAAAACATCAGTATCTTTTCTCATTTCATCCCTGCAGCAGCCCTGTGAAACAGCTATTACTCTCTACTCTTAGATAGGGAAACCGTGGCTTGAGAAGTCAAGTTATTTTCTCAAAGTCAAATAGGGAGCAATCAGAAGAGCCTCAATCTGTCCGACTCTCATCCTGCGCTGCCCAATGACTGCCAGCCAGTCAGGGTGCAGGGGAGGTGTAGCTGCCCAGATCAGAAAATGAAGCCCCAGTGCCAGTCCAGTCCTAGAGGGGCCTGGGATGGTGGGAAGAGGAACAAGATAGAACCAAGGTTGAGGGTGAGGCAGCACACCAGTGGTACGAACTTGGTGAGCCTAGCAAGGGCAAAAGGCAGTAAATGCATTCCAGGGGCTGTAGGGGCACCCAGGGAGCTGCCTGAAGCAGAGGGAGGAGGATGAGCTTCTGGGTCCCAGGGAAGGTTGGATGTTTGATGGAGACACTGGGGGGCACATATGAGCCAGAATTTGTCATCCACCTGACTTGTTCCTTAACATCCAATCTGATATGGTTTGACTCCGTCCCTACCCAAATCTCATCTTGAATTGTAATTTCCATAATCCCCATGTGTTGTGTGAGGGACCAGGTGGAAATAATTGAATCATGGGGGCGGGTCCCCCATCCTGTTCTCGTGATAGTGAGTTAGTTCTCATGAGATCTGATGGTTTTATAAAGGGGTTTTTTTCCCCCCTTTTTGCCCAGCACTTCTCCTTGCTGCCACCCTGTGAAGAAGAATGTGTTTACTTCACCTTCCACCACGATTGTAAGTTTCCTGAGGCCTCCCCAGCCCTGTGGAATTGCGAGTCAATTAAGCCTCCTTCCTTTATAAACTACCCAGTCTCGGGTATGTCCTTATAGCAGCGGGAGAATGGACTAATACACAATCCCATCTGCCCTGACATAACCCTGGCACCCCTTTTATGAGAGACCTGCAGAAGGCATGTGGTGTCACAAGAAAGCAGGTTCATTGGGTGAAGGAAATGGTTTTAATTGTGTGTCTGCCACTTTCTAGGTGTATGGCTTTGATCCAATAATCGAATCCCTGTTAGTTTCCTCAGTTGTACATCAGGATAACAATGCCTACCTCACAGAATTCATGTGGAGATTACATGAGACAAGTCAGGAAAAACACTAAGCTTAATAAATGGTGCAGAGTAGACATTCAATCAATATTTGTTGAATAAGTGAATGCATTCTATATATACATATGTATATATATATTTCACTGTATATATTTACTCATTAGCTCTGGAGGGGGTTTATCTAGCTAGCTCTGCTCAGAAGACAAGAATTTCACATTTTTCATCAGTTTTAGCTGAAACATTCCAATTTAGGAAACTGGGTCAAGCCATATCACTGTGCATTAATTATAAGTTGTGATTCCAGCAACCTGTAGAAAGATGAGAAAATGGTCCAGTACCTGCAGTTTTGGACAAATGTACCTCTGACAGTTTCCATAATCACCACCCTTTCCAATTGCTTGGGCCTTCATTGTTTACAAAGAGCTGCTCACACCCATGATCACGTATAACTCACCTTCAAGGAAGTTGAGTTATTCCATTTTGTAGTTGAGAAAATTAAGTCTCCAAGAGGTGAAAGAACTTGCTTAGATCATGCCTGGTGGTTGGTGGCAGAGAAGATGGAATCTCTGGGATGTGCCTAAATTGATTATCACTACAGCATGTGCTTGGTTACTTTGTTAAAGGCATAAAGGATGAATTCAAGGAGGATCCTGCCTGGTGTTATTTGCCTCTGGCTCCCCTGAACCCCTCAGGTAGAGGTTCTGAGGGTCCTATCTATATATTACAGCCTATCCCTGTTCCAGAGCCAGTTTGGAAGGAGAAAGAGGAGAGAAGCAGCCTCAATCCTCTAGACTTATGGGGTCACAGGAAATATTTCCATAATATCGTTGCATTCTGGGACCTGATAGCCCAGCCAGGATGCTGTCATCTACTTGGAAGCCATGGAGATGTGGCCAGATAACTTGGGTCAAGTCCAGCTCAGGGGTGGTGGTGTTTATCTGGAGTGACAAGATGTTACACAGGTGAGGAAAAAAACCTACTATTGATATTTTTGTGAAGAGACAAAAACTGAGTGGTTGTGGCCATGTTGCTGACCTTGAGCAGCAGTTGGCTTCTCCATGTAGAACCTGGGAGTAGGAGACTCAGAATCAAATCTCTTCTCCCTCCCCCTCCCGTTTTCAGCTTTGTGAGAAACCTTATCATCAAATGCAATGGCCAGCAACGTTACCAACAAGACAGATCCTCGCTCCATGAACTCCTGTGTGTTCACTGGGAATCTCAACACTCGTGTGGTCAAGAAATCTGACATGGAGGCAGTCTTTTTGAAGTATGGCAAAACTGTGGGCTGTGCTGTTCATAAGGTCTTTGCCTTCGTTCAAAATTTTAATGGGAGAAATGCCCGGGCTGCTGGAGCAGGAGAGGATGGCAGAATGATTGCTGGTCAGGTTTTAGCTATTAACCTGGCTGCAGAGCCAAAAGTGAACTGAGGAAAAGCAGGTGTGAAACAATCTGCAGCGGAGATGTATAGCTCCTCTTTTCAGTTGGACTGACTATCAAGGTGATGATGATGATACGATGTACAGTTACTCAGCACGTGTGCCTCCTCCTTCTCCTATTGCTCGGGCTGTAGTGCCCTGGAAATGTCAGCGTGTATCAGGAAACAACTCACAAAGGGGCAAAAGTGGCTTCAGTTCTAAGAGTGGAGAGCGGGGATCTTCCAAGTCTGAAAAGTTGAAAGGAGATGACCTTCAGGCCATTATGAAGGAGTTGACCCAGATAAAAGCAAAACGTGGATTCTCTCCTGGAAAACCTGGAAAAAATGGAAAAGGAGCAGAGCAAACAAGCAGTAGAGATGAGGAATGATGAGTCAGAAGAGGAACAGAGCAGCAGCTCCGTGAAGAAAGATGAGACTCACGTGAAGCTGGAGTCTGAGGGGGGTGCAGATGACTCTGCTAAGGAGGAGGACGTACTGGGTGATGATGATAATGAGGATGGGGATGACCAGCTGGAGTTGATCAAGGATGATGAAAACGAGGCTGAGGAAGGAGAGGACGACAGAGACAGCACCAATGGCATGGATGACTCTTAAGCATATAGTGGGGTTTAGAAATCTTATCCCATTGTTTCTTCACCTAGACGCTTGTCTAAGATCAAATTTTTCACCAGATCCTCTCCCCTAGTATCTTCAGCACATGCTCACTGTCCTCCTCATCCTTGTCCTTCCCATGTTTATTAATTCATGTTGCCCTGTGCCTAGTCCTGTTTTCACTTCCTTTGGCACTCTAGTAGTTTTGTTAAGTCTTACCTTGTAATTTTTGCTTTTAATTTTGATACCTCTCTATGACTTAATAAAAAGGATGTATGGTTTTTATCAATTGTCTCCAAAATAATCTCTTGTTATGCAGGGAGGACAGTTCTTTTCATTCATACATAATAAATTCAATAGTTGCTTCCCTAACTGCAAAGACAATCTTATTTAGTTGAGTAGCTCCTGAAAGAAGCTTTGATTAGAAGTATGTGTGTTACACCCCACATTAATGTGCTGTGTG
>NW_016808547.1:3191339-3202467 GCF_001698545.2 Rhinopithecus bieti | reverse complement strand
GTAGTTGCTTCCCTAACTGCAAAGGCAATCTCATTTAGTTGAGTAGCTCCTGAAAGCAGCTTTGAGTTAGAAGTATGTGTGTTACACCCCCACATTAGTGTGCTGTGTGGGGCAGTTCAACACAAATGTAACAATGTATTTTGCGAATGAGAGTTGGCATGTCAAATGCATCGTCTAGAAAATAATTGGTGTTATAGTCTTAAGATTTGTTTTCTAAAGTTGATACTGTGTGTTATTTTGTGAACAGCCTGATGTTTGGGATCTTTTTTTCCTCAAAATAAATAGATCCTTATTAAACCAGGAATTTGGAGGAAAAAAAACCCTGTTTTTAAAAATTTTTGTATTTTATTACTGTTTTCTTCAAGCTCTTTGTTTTACAGAGTCCTCCACAAAACCCCTAGAATGTACTAGATATATTTTTCTTGAAGTCATAATCATTATGCATACCAACATAACGCTACTCAAATTCTATTTCATTGAGATACATGTTGCATTGAGGAGTCAAATAACTTGACAGAGAGTGGAGATTGCTTTTCAAAATGGCTTTTACATCCCAATGAAAGTTTGGGAAGTATACCCTCCCTGCCTTTTCATCAGTGCTTTGTGGTCCAGCTGACACCCTTTTTGAAGTTTTTGTTGTGTGCTAAATTGTTTTGTCCTTAAATAGGAGAGGCTCAAAAACATTAAGATTTCAGGAAAATTGCAACAGCTGGAGAATGGAACCCCTACTTTCTTCTATTTTGTCCTTTTAATTACTACTTATAGCCTCAGTTACCTTCTGAACTCTGAAGTGTTACCTCAATGTTACTGAAAACAAGGAAACTCTTATTTCCGGATATTCCATAGTCTGCCTTCCCAGGTGACTGAAAACATAGAGAATGTCACACATTTATTTTACCCTAAATAATCTTTTACTCATATTAGCTAATCTTTGTGTTTTCTCTCAACTTTATTAATTGCAGTGATTGCATTTTTAGCATCCAGTCTTCTTAAGATGAATATATTAAGCAGCTGCCAATGTTGTGATACCTCATCCTTGAAAGGCCTAGTTCATTTGTGTTTTTACTTCAGTTTTTCCAGCACAGCAGAAAATGGCATTTATAATTTTTGTGCACACAAACCTTGGATTCCCCTATAAAGTTTCTGTTGTTTCACAGCATGCAGCACTGGCATTTTTTCATCCTACTGCATTACGGGCAAAACTCATGTCTTATTTATAAGGATTTTATAGATCATTTTAAACTATGGACTACCTTTGGAGCCAAGATACATGATATAAAGGCACTTTCTTTTGTATATTAATCGGTCAAAAATACTACCCACTTGATGTTTTCTGATCTGATGTGGGGAATATGGGTGAGGAGAGAAGCTCATGTTACACAGACTTTTAGTAAGTAACCCATGACTAAAAAATAAACGGGATACTTAGGAAAAACAAAAACAAAAAAGACCCTACTATTTGTTCAGTGCCTCATATGTGCTGTCCCTACACTATCCATAATCCCCACAGCATCTTGTGATACTATTACTATTCTTCCCTTTGTATTGATGATGGAACAGAAGATTGGAGAGTGACATCTTACACAGCATCTCAAAGCTGGCAGTGGTCCAGTGGTTCCAATCCAGGTCTGTGTACTATGATTCCACACTTTTCTCATCAAGGGGACTAAGGGACTCCTGTAACAAGACTAACTCTAGTATCCTCTATCTTTCTAGGGAGAGCTCAGTCACAGACTTTGATCACTACTGCTACTGGGAAGGTAGGAATTAAGCACAATGTTCTGTTTGGATCCAGTAACTGAATTACACTCAACTATTGGATTCCCACAGAGTGTCTGTGCAGATGGAACAGGGTACAGGGCCTTCCTCCCCTACCCTATGCATGTGCAGAAGGAGAGGCCTGACAGGGGGAACCAGGCTGGAGTTTGGAACACCAGTAGCTGTAAAGACCACCTGGGGACTCTGCATAAGACTCAGCACCTGCTGCCTCTGGGACCAGGGGTTATGGTCTTCTTCTTCCCTAAAGGCTGCCACACTCACCTGGCTTACTCCTTCCTCTTCTCCCTGGGGGAAGGGAGGATCTGATAAAATTGATGAGATTGAAAAAACAGCCTGAAGTTGGACCCATCAGCCTCTCCCAAGTGCTTTCCCCTTTGGCCCTCATGCATGTGAGCACAAGTTTTCCTCCTGTCCTCTGCCTCTCTGATGCTGTGGCCTGTTAGGGACAAGCCTGTGGTTTTGGGTGGGTAAACCCAATTCAGGGAAATGTATTGGGGAACCCAATTGCAGCTGCAGATCCAAGGTGCCTTTTCCAGTTTAGCTCTACCTGCTATGAAGTGGACTCTGGTGACCGCTGTTTCACATTGCTTGGAGCCCACTGTGGAAAGAGGATGGATTGATTTCCATCTCAGTGGTTGCCCTGAAATGCCAGTGTGGGGAATCTGGGCCAGGAGAGAAGTAACCAGAGGGGGCATACTGGCATGCCTTCACCGTGTAGTTGTTTCTGCTGTCCCAAGCTGGATGGACACTCCTGAGATACTTTGCTACTTGCTCCCCTGCTCCCCATGCCCTCAATGTTTTATAGATCCCAGGGCACTTGGCACACCTGGATTGAGGCCCCAACCTACCTCTCCAGGCTCCTCTCCCCCAAGTTCTGACCTGCCTAGTCAGCTCTAGCACAACACCCTGAATATCCCACTCAATTCCAACATCTGTGGCACCCTTCTGCTGGCAATGCTGAGGGTTAAATTGGAGAACCTGGCAAGAACCTTAGAGGCCGTGATGCTCAACTCTCCATCCAGAGAAGGGGCTATCTGGACTTGGCTTTCTTGTCTTGCTTCTTGGAGCAACCACTCCTGGGACTTGGTATTTCTGGTTCTTCTAAAACATTTCTTTATGCTATGCCTCCTTGCTACTTATGTCTGGTGCGGGTGCTGTGGGTGCCACCTCCACACATTCCCGGCAGTCCTCCCCAGGCACTTGGTCCCTCTCTGGTCCCCTGTGCCATAGTAATTAGATGGTGTTTCATCATTCCATGATATGAAACAAGTGTTGCTAACTTTTTCCCTCCCTCTCTCGACACCTGCCTTATCCTCTCAAGTAGTTCGGAACTCCTTGAGGCTGGGGCTATGCTCCAGCCATCTCTTTACTCCTCCCACTTAGCACAGAGGAGGTTTCAGGAAAGCCTACACAATTGTCTGGGCCCAACATCTTGCCCATCTCCCAACATTTCAACATGGAACTGAAGGGGTGGGTTGTGCAAATGGCCCCATTTGCTCATTGCCCACTGAGTATCCATGGGTCAACCTGGAATTTAAGTTGCTCACCACCTAAAGGAAGAAACTGACATGCAAGCAGAAAATCAAAATATAGGGCAACCTCACTAGAAAGGAGGCCTATAGAGAACGCTGCAGGAACATAGGAAGGAACAATCAGCAGACCAGTGCTAGGGGGAGCTGGGCCCAGAAAAACTGAGCCTGGAAGGAGGGGCAGGAGTAGCTCATTGACATGGCCTCAAACGTGGCCTTTTATCTCCAATCGTTAGACAGCTACAGAGGTACATGGACAGTTTTGAAAGAAGGTCATCATCATATGACTATAAACTACTGTTCCATACTTAGGATGACCAGCTTGTCCTGGTTCAGCCAGGACTTTTCTGATTTTAGCACCAAAATCCCTTCAATCCCAAGCAGATCGGGGTGGATGGTCACTTAGACCTAAGTCTGGAATGGTAGTATGAATTATTATATGCTATAAATCCTTTCATTATCTTCAGACCAGCACAATTAAATTGTATCATAATGTTTTTGTGCCAATAGCATTAGTGGGTTAGTGGCAAACATTTAAAATTTGTTGCCCCCTCCCTTTTTTTTTGAGACAGAATCTCTCTCTGTCACCCATGCAGTGGCATGATCTCAGCTCACTGCAACCTCCACCTCCGGGGTTCAAGTGATTCTTGTGCCTCAGCCTCCCAGGTAGTTGGGACTATATTTGTGCACCACCATGCCTGACTAATTTTTGTATTTTTAGCAGAGTCAGGGTTTCACCATGTTGGTTAGGCTGGTCTTGAACTGCTGGCTTCAAGTGATCCACCCACCTTGGCCTCCCAAAGTGCTTGGGATTACAGGTATAAGCCACTGTGCCTGGCCCCTGCTGCCATTTTTGAAAACTTGTATGAGGATTTCTTTACATTTTAAGAGTACTGAATGCTTCAGTCTTTGAGAGGCTCTGGCTATGGGCAGAGGGTGAGGTGAGAGATGGCAGGGTGTATTTGGGGGCCTGCAAAGAGTGGGAATATTGAGGCCCAGGGAACATGCCTTTGTGCAGGGAGGGTTGTGGAGGGGACCCTGAAGGGGTCAGCAGTGGTCACAGGGCCCCATGGACCAGGCCAAAGATTCCATCTCATAGCCTTAGAAAGCCAAAAAAGATGTCATGCAGAAAAGTGCCATGGTGGGACCAGAAATTCCATGCGGATGCAATTTTGGAGAACTGATTAGGGTAGGGGGTATAGAGGCCAAGATCAGAGGCAGGGAACCATTCTGGGGGCTGCCATATCATGCAGGTACAGTTCTACAGATATGGAGAGAAGGGCACTTTTAGTAGGAGAAAATAGACAGGATTCGGTGATTGGTTCATTGGTTGAGGAGGTGACTCACTTGGGCTTTGGGTGGTGAGGCATTGTCAACTACCAAGACAGGAATTTAATCAGGAAAATAGCTTCAGAGGGAGATGCTGCAATTGATTTTGGATGTACTGTTTGGGCCCTGGGACCACCAAAGATTTAAATGTCTGGAACTTAGGAGAGAAACATGGACTGGAGATAAATATTTGGGTGTCATCCACCTTCCAAGTCCAAGGCAATTGAAATGGACAAGTGACAAATGGAGGATAGGAATGAAAAAAATGTTAAGAGGCTTCAGCCCAAGGAGTGAGGGGAGGGTTGATGGTTGAACTGGCCTGACTAGTTTAGTGGCTTTTGCTAGTGTCTTCAAGGTACATGTGCAATGTCCAATCCTCAGGAACCATCAGAAACTCTGTCCTTTCTTGCATGACCTAGATATGACACTAATAATACCCATTGACTTCTCAGGATTGTGAATGCACAGGGCTCATTATGCAAATAACCTGTTCTGTAGCACAGACAGGGCAGGCAGATCATTCCCACATTCCTGTCCTCTCCTAGTATTCTGGAATTGTCTGCAGCTGCCAACACATAGCCCTTGTCTTCCTGGAGGTATGTGAAAGCTTGTATGTGAGCACCTCTTTAAAACAACGATCAGAATGGTCTTAAAACCATTCTGGTTGTGAGAATGTTTAATCAAGGTCAATTTCTATATCCAGATAGAAAAAGCTGGTAAGAAGAGCAATGTCACTGGGACTCGGGAGACTTAGGACCAAGCTCCCTTTGAATTCCTGTAAAATGAGGGTGTTGAGCTAGCTAAGCCATCAAGACCCAGTTCAGACATGCTGAGTATGTGATCCTAGTTAACAAAAACAGATCATGGCTAGTCAGTGCATGAAGCAGAAATATTAAAGTGTATTTCAAAATGGGGAGTTAAAATGGTAATTTTACTATCTTATGTATTCAATCAATAAATATATATGGAATACTCACTAAAGGTCAGACATGCTGCTGGCTATGGGTAGAGCACTGTGGAGCAAACACAGACTCTGCTGGCTGCTCTTAAGAGTCCAGTGGGAGGAACCCACTGAAGCAGCAGCTACAGGTGTGAGAGAGGCCGAGGGAGAGGGAGGCCGGCGAGGAGGCTGCTGCAGTAGTCCTGGTTCCCTAAGCTTGCTCACAACCTTCCCACAGGCTGGGCCTAGCCCATCTCTACTTCCATAAGAAAACCTATATTCCCAGCTATTTGGGAGGCCGAGACGGGCAGATCACTTGAGGTCAGAAGTCTGAAACCAGCCTGGCCAACAGGGTGAAACCCTGTCTCTACTAAAAATACAAAAGGTAGCTGGGCATGGTGGCAAGTGCTTGTAATACCAGCTACTGGGGAGGCTGAGGCAGGAGAATCACTTGGACCCAGGAAATGGAGGCTGCAGTGAGCCAAGATCGCACTGCTGCACTCCAGCCTGGGTGAAATAGCAAGACTCCATCTCAGAAAAAAAAAAAAGAAAGGAAATCTGCACCCAACTGCTCTGTAAGGAGGACTCCACCCTGGGATGGAATGCGGCCTGCCGCTCATCATTCCAGACTGCCGAGTGTCAGTGCACGTTGACTCCTCATCTTGTGACTGAACTATTTTTAACTGACTGTCGCCATGGCAGCGTGAGAACCACTGGGAAAGATGTGGCCTTTCTGACAGCATTCAAGATGCTGGCTGCCCTCTTATCTCACTGAATCAATCCCCCGTGCACCAGGGCCAAAATAATCTGTATTAAATCCCCACCTTCTATTGACAGAGACGGAGTTAGGACTTCTCTATGTGCTTTCTCATCTGCAAAGTAGGAAAGTAGGGCTTTTAATTAAAACACACACACACACGCGCGCGCGCGCACACACACACACACAAAACACAAAAACAACTCCTTTTGTGAGTCTGCTGTGGGGAGCCAAACTAGGTTATTAAGGAACAGGAAAGCATTCTGCATGTCCCAACATTAGTTTCTGTTATCAATGTCTTAGCTCACATGGCAACATCAATCCCACACCCCACCTCTGCCCTTCTCCACCTCCAGTTGTCACTGATTCCTATTAGCATTCCTGGGATGTCTACAAAGTCTGAAGACATAGAGAGTATCATTTACTTTTTAACAGATTACTGATGTTCTTGATGGTATTACCCGCATGTGCACATTTCCAGGAACCCCCCCAAGCACTAGCAGTGGCTGCCCCTAGGAGGTGGGTGCTGACATGCACAGGAGCTCTCTCAGATTTCTTAACACATGGCTGTTATGTCCTGCATCCCTGCCTTGCCTTTACATCCTTTAGAGTGGGGACTGTGTGTCCTTTCCCCTTTGTACCCCAGCATCTGGTACCGGGTCCTGAGGATAGACAGACACTTGGTTAATATCTGTTGAATGAAGGAGGAATGAACACAAGGCCAATGAAGAGTGTAAGTCAATGAGACTATCTCAGAGGGTTGGAAAGAGTGAGGCTTCGTGAGTGAGGATGGACTTGAGTCAAGGCATGGGTGGCTGGAGAAGGAAGTAATGCTTCTAAAGCACCTCCTATTTAATCTTCACATTGTCCCTGCTTCATGGAAGGGGATGCTGAGGCACAGAGTGGATGAGCGAGGGGCCCTACACCAGCTGGTTGGTGACTGGCTGGGATGAGATGCACACGCCTTGAGGGCTGGTTCAGAAGCATTGGTTCTTTCCTCTCTGCTAGGCCCTCTGGGAAGAGGAACAGAGTCTGGGGTGTGTTTCCATTGAAGAAGTGGCCTGGTGAATGTAGCCTTGAGGGCAGGAACCCCCCCTGTTCACAGTATCACAAGTTGGCCTGGAAACCCCTGGCATGGGCACAAAATCGTGGGTGTGCGTGCAGGGATTTGACGCTTCCAAGGGAGGAGATGTACCACATTGCAACTTCTGCCAGATTCTCTAAAGAGTCCTCAGGCCTAGGGATGCTCCTTCACTGTGTGGGCAGGACCTCATGGGAAACCTATTAGAGAGGCCAGAGCAGAACAAGGAACAGAAAGGAGTGATGTGAACGTGCCCCGGCTCTTGCGTCCATCCGCACACCCACCCTGTGTGCAGGACATCCCTGCCCTGTGCCTCCAGTTTTTGCTTTTCCCATCTCCCTCACCCTTCACACTGAACTTTCTTTCCTTCAGACCTGGAACTCAACCCACCTCCTTTGGGTCACGGTCCCCATCCTGTGGTGCATGTGTCTGTGTGGACTGGCTTCTTCTACTCTCAGAAGATGAGCAAAATTTTCTTGTTTTCAATTTTTTTTTGGTGTGGAATTATTCTCTTGGATGCTTTTATTAAGAAAAAAGTATTTGAGCAGCAGCAGAAGCTTACAGAATTCAGTTGCTGTAAGTAGCTCATACCAAACTTCACAGCTTAAAATAATAATGGCCGCTGAGATGATAGATGAGAAATGGAGGAAGCACTGTCTAGACGTGGCCTCTCTCCCACGGTGGCACAAAGAGAATGCAGCAGACAGAGGAGGAAGTGCGGCAGGGTGTCTGCCACCAGGGAGAAGTTGCACCTGTCTTAGTAGGTAGTGATGTCTTCCTGAGGAAAAGCTGTCACCAAGGGGAGGGAATGGGGCCTCCTGAGATGGAGTCAGTGGAATGACTGCTTGCAAGGGTGTCATGGAGAACCTGTTCACCTGCAAGGCTGACCATGGGGCCTGAGCCTTGCAGAGGGGCCCAGGGAGGCCTTTGACCTGGTCTTGGTTCTGCAGAGAGCCAGAAAAGCACACTTTCAACCAAGAGAAGGAGCACATTCAGAGGGAACGCAGGTTAATGATTTCTTCCTGGGGAGGCCATGGGGACCAGTCTTACTGGAGAGGCTAAGATCCTGTGTGGTGGTCTCCTCAGGCCAGAGGAGTTTTATTGGAGGCAGGAGACAGTAATCCTCAGGGAAAATGCTCCCGGCTTTTGCAGATGCTAAGCAGTAGGTCCAGCTTTCAGGAAAACCAAAGAGACATCCTGTTGGTCCTGTCTGTGCTGCTGAAAGACACTGGCTCATCCCTTCAGGCTTTGACCTCCCTTCCCTGCAAGCTTTCACAAAAGAAAGGACTTGAACAAAGGGGTCTGGTCCCTGCCTCCATCCTAGTCTCCTCCCCAGGCTTGTTTTTAAAAATAACTTCTCTTTTTCTTCTACCACAGTAATTTACCCTTTGTAGGAAATACAGAAATATAGAAAAGTGCAAAGAAAGTGAAAACCAGCTATAATCCAATTACTCAGAAATAACCACTCTTCATATTTTGGCATCTAGTCTTTTTTCCATGAACGTTAATATGTATTACACACGCACATAGATGTATTTGTACATATACTTATATTTACATGTATTTATTTATAGAAATGCATGATTAAGCAATGACTGCTTTTAGAGAAAAGGCATAGTATACTGGTTGAGAACTCAGGCTCAGGAGCCAGACTGCCTGGGTTCTAATCCTGGCTCTGTTATTTGCTGCTGATGTGGTCTTGATCTTTAACTTATCTCTGCCTCAGTTTCCTTACCCATAAATAGCCAAATTGGCTGGTGCAAAATAGTATCTCATTGTTGCCTGAATTTGTAGTTCTTTGTTGGTCATTTGTGTTTCTTGTAATCTGCTTCTTCTACCTCTCTATCCTTTGATAATCCACCATCTTTGTCGTCTCATCAACTTCTCTCTGTGCATTGGCTTCCTTCCACCAATCAATAAGACTGATTACAATATTGGTTTTAAACATACTCAGATCTCTCCTATTTAAAAAATTAAGCAAAACTCCTTGCTGAATGTGGGGAGCTCCTCTCTTTGTTAAACTTCCGAAGAGTAGTCTATACCTATCATTTACACTTCCTCATCTGCCTTTCTCAACCTTAGGCTGGTTGCTCCCCATTCAAAACTGCTTGGGACAAGGTTACCATTGGCTCCCTGTTGCCAAGTCCACCAGGTGCCTATTAGTTTTCATTCTCACCTGACCGCTTGCATTTGGCACTAACGTCTACTCCCTCCTTCCCTGAGCACACACTCTCCTTCTTCCTGGTATCCCTCTCCCGACTCTCTTTCCATTCCTTCCTGGTCTCTTTCATACATTTCTCTCCCTGAGAGTTCTTTGTCTCAGACTTGTCTCCTGGTTCCTTCTGTTTGCTGAGACCCTGGCTGAACTCATCCACATCCATATCTCCATTGCCTTGTCAAAGTGGACAGTCCCCAGATCTCTGTCTTTCATTGGGACCACTCTTCTGAGCTCCAGACCCATACACCCAACTGGACACCACCATGAAGACAACTTGCAGAGCCATCGAATCAATGTGTGTCAAACTGAGTTCAGTGCCTTCCATACAGACCCACCCCTCTTTTTGGTTTCTGTCTTTGGAAAGGGTCAGAATCACATCTTTATTAAGGTGTCAGTGATGACTCTGTCAAAAGGAATCAAGGCAGTAGTTACATTAAAGGTTGAATTTTTGGAATGAGAAGACGGGGGCAGGGGTGTGGAGGGGCAGCTGGGCCTTCCCAGTATCACAGAAGTCACCGATGCTGCTCTGCTTCATATTCTTCTCCCAAACAAGGCAGACCCTGGTGCTTGACAGTCAACAAACACTTAAAATTACTAAATGAATGAAAACTCATGGGACCAAGAATAATTGCTTTGCACGAAATGCTTTAGCTGGAAGTGCTCTCCAAGATCATCTAGTCCAACTGTGGCCCACATAAGGGTCTGTGCTTCTTAGCACATTTCCAGTGGTGCAGAGAAAAGACCCCAGGCCTCCCCACTTCCCAAACAGTGTCATTTTTCCTGGGGCCACTAGGCGTGGCCATTAGGGACACCCCTGCATTACCTGAGAGGCACAGGCCAGGTGGGGGCTTTGACCTGACATTGTTTTCTTTTCTTTTACCACCCATGTCCCCACCTTAGACATCCTTAGAAAAGAATGGGGTTCCGTATTTCTTGCAAAGAATTTTCTTAACTCTGACTGGGCTCCCAGGCCCAGAAGTCACATGCGGATGTAGTTATTAACATCCTAGTGAAGGAAATGCTCTATTTGGAAAAATTATTTATTGCAGAAAATTCAAAACATACCAAGAAGAGAGAGAAGAGTGCAAGGAATCCCATGCATTCATTACTCAAATTCCATTCAATCCCATCAAATCTGTCTCATTCTCATCACCAAATTTTTTGTTTGGTTTTGTTTCATTTCATTTCTAGATAATTTTAAAGCAATATTTATCAGATTCTTTGATCTCAAGACTCCTTTACACTTTTAAAAAATATTGAGGACCCCAAACAGCTTTTGTCAGTTAAATTTTTTATATTTACATTAGATATTAAAACAAAGAAACTTTAAAATATTTACTTATTAATTCATTTTAAAATAATAGTAATACTTATTACATGTTAATGTAAATGACATATTTTAAATGAAAAAAATTATATTTTACAAAACAATAACTAGAAAGAAGAGTAGCATTATTTTACATTTTTACAAATCTCTTTTATGTCTGGCTTAATG
>NW_016808547.1:3164752-3190794 GCF_001698545.2 Rhinopithecus bieti | reverse complement strand
AAACTGACCTTTTAAATTTTTATCTTTTTTTTTTTTTTCTTTGAATAGGTGGCTGTAAAGAATACAGTGACTGAGACCAGGTACAGTGGCTCGCGCCCGTAATCCCAGCACTTTGGGAGGTGGAGGCTGATGGATCACGAGGTCAGGAGTTCAAGATCAGCATGGCCAAGATGGCGAAACCCCATCTCTACCAAAAAAATACAAAAATAAGCAGGCGCAGTGGTGGGCACCTGTAATCCCAGCTACTTGGGAGGCTGAGGCAGGAGAATCACTTGAACCCTGGAGGCAGAGGTTGCAGTGAGCCAAGATCGTGTCACTGCACTCTAGTCTGGGCGGCAGAGCAAGACTGTCTCAAAAAAAAAAAAAAAAAAAAAGAATACAGTGACTGCGAGGACTGTTCTATACTGCTGCCTTGATTCCTGCTGGAGCATTGGCAGTTTTATTCATTATTGCTTTTGCATCATCAGTGCAAATGTCAAGGCAGTGAAAAAGGTGAGGGACATCGTAATACTGTTATTAAAATAGTTTTGACTCTGAAGATCCCTGAAATAATCTTGGGGATTGCCTCAGATATCTATAGCCTGCACTTTGAAAAGTGCTGTTTTTAAGCAAATCTCAGGCATCACACCACTCACCTATAAATAATTAATATGCCTCTCTAACAAGGGCTTACAAAAACATAACCACACCACTAATATCACTTTGAACACAATTAATGTTCTTTATATCATCTAATAACACTCAGCCTGTGTTCAAATTTCCCCATACTGCCTCAAATTTTTTTTAATGGTTGCTTTGTTTGAATTAGAATCCAAATTATGTCCACACATTGCATCTTTTTAATGTCTCTAAGAAATCTATTTCAGTGCCCCCTCCTCTCTCCATTTTCATTCCATTTACTGTATTTGTTGGAGAAAGTAGATCATTTGTGCTATACCATTTCTAGTATTTTAGGTTTGGCTGATTTCATCCTTGTGATGCTATTTGACATGTTTTTTGGTCTCCCATATATATACGGGAGTTAGATCTGGAGGAGGGTTTCTCAACGCCACACTGTTGATATTTTGGACTGGATCATTTTTTGTTGTGGGGGCTGCCCTGTGCACAAAGGGATGTTTAGTAGCATCCCTGGCCTCTAGACACTGGATGTCAGTAGCACATTCCTGGCTGCGAGTTCTAACTACCTAAAATGTCACCAGGCATTGCCAAATGTCTGGGAGGCAAAATCCTCCCCAGTTGGTTGAGAGCTACTGCTCCAGAAACTCCATTAGATTCTGGCTCAGCTTTCATTTTGGCAGGAACAAGTCATAGGTGGTGCTGAGTATTTCTTACAACATCGACCTAATGTCTGATTTCCCCAACTTTCATATGTTAAAATTGATCCCTGACTTCAAGTGTTGTCAAACGAACCCATCAACTTTAAAGATCTCTTACAACCCTTCTAAAAGTTTTAGCACCCATTGATGATTGTAGCCTGGATCCATTACATCATTAGGGGTTGCAAAGTGGTGATTCTTTTTCTCTATTTAAATCATTTGCTTTTGTCTTAATTAGCTGGTCTACTTCTCTAAAGAATAACTTTCCCTGATCAACTACTTGATTATTTTGAAATCAGAACAAAGTAGGAGAAGTACTTGGTTATTTTCTTTATTTACTAATTCTCAGAAAATAAGTTTGTGCTCCATTCATTCTTCCATTATCTTTTCTTTCTACTTTGAAATAATTTCAGACTTACAGAAAATTACAGGAATAGTTCAAAAGCTTTTCCCTGCCGAACAATC
This sequence comes from Rhinopithecus bieti, assembly GCF_001698545.2. Classification (NCBI taxonomy): domain Eukaryota; kingdom Metazoa; phylum Chordata; class Mammalia; order Primates; family Cercopithecidae; genus Rhinopithecus; species Rhinopithecus bieti. The sequence continues at coordinate 3,189,013 of NW_016808547.1, read as the reverse complement.
TGAGAGTGAGTTGCTGACATGATGCCCTTTCATTCCCCCATACTTCAGTGTGTATCTGCTATGCACAAGGACCATAGTGTGTATCTGCTATGAATAGCCATCGCCCGACACCCTGCACTGAGTAGCCACCACTGCCACCATCCCCCTGCACCCCCAAAATACAGATGCCCTCCTCACCATGTTTAGCCTCAACTCCCATGTCAGGCTTGCTGTACTGCTTTTTCTGCTATGCATGAGTGTTTTAGCGTCTATTTCACTGGACATGCATACTTCAAGCAGTGGGTCTCAAAATCACTTGAAATACTCCTCTTATAGTTGTGTAACAAAATTGATATACAGTTTGTTTCAGTTTGTTTCCAGTTTAGGAAATTGGAAATTTGCTTTATTTTATATTTTTAATTACATGAAATATTTTCTTGTTTCCAAATTCAAAACTAAAACCGAGAGAAGTCTAGCTTTTAGAATTCGGAGGAATCTTGCTTCCTTCCATGTTTCTTCCATTCTGTTTCTTCTCTCTCTCTGTAGATAAATAATTTTTATTAATTTTTGGCTTATACTTCAATTGCTTGCCCACTCAGTACACTGTTCCATGCCTTGTTTTTTAAATTTTTTTAAACTTGGTGTTATAGCCTGCAGATGACTCCATAGCTGAACACAGAAGTCTTCCTCAATCATTTTTGCTTAACAGCTTTATTGAGTCATAATTTACATATCACAAAATTTATGCATTGCAAGTGTATAATTCAATGATTTTAGTAGATGTATAGAGTTATGCAATCACCACACCATTTAGTTTCAGAATATTTCCATCACTCCAAAAATTTCCCTTGTGTCCATTTGCAGTCAATCCCCACTCCCAAACCAGCCCCAGGCAACCACTGATCTGCTTTCTGTCTCTAGACATTTGCTTTTTCTAAACATCTCAGGCAGTCATATGGTATTTTGTGTCTGGTTTCTTTCACTTACCACGTTCTTTAAGCTTCATTCATGTTGTCACATGTATTCATATTTCAATTTTAATTGCCTAATTGTACCCCACTGTATGACAATACCACGTTTTATCTGTTATTTGTTAACCAGTTGATGGCTATTTGGATTACTTCCAGTCCTTGATTATTATGAATAATACTGCTATCAACATCCATACATATCTTATTTTTTTTTTTTTTTTTGACAGTCTAGCTCTGTCACTCAGGCTGGAGTACATTGGTGTGATCATGGCTTACTGTAATTTCCACCTCCTAAGCTCAAGTGATCCTTCCACCTCATCCTCCCAAGTAGCTGGGACTACAGGTGCACGCTACCATGCCTGGCCATTTTTTTAAAAGTTTTTGTAGAGATGAGGTCTCACCATGTTGCCCAGGCTCATCTCCAACTCCTGGACTCAAACAATCATCCCACCTCGGCCTCCCAAAGTGTTGGGATTACAGGCATAAGCCACTGTGCCTGACCTATATGCCTTTGTATGAACACGTATTTTTATTTCTATTGGATGGATTCTTAGAAATGGAATTTCTGGTCACCCTCATTCATTTTACCACTGCATAGAACTCTGTTGCATACTGTTTCACTTTTCCTTTAGGCTATTACAAATAGTGCTGTAATGGATAACTTATGCATATGTAATTTATTCCTTTTTCCAGTGTATCAGTTGGACAGATTCTTAGAAATGGGTTTGGTGGGTCAAATGATAATCACATATGCAGTTTAGCCAGATATTGCCAAGTTCTCTCCATAGGGGTAACATCATACGTCATTCTGTATCCCCACCAGAAATCTATGGGAGTGGTTTTCCATAGTCTTGGCATCGGCATCTATCACGCAACTTTTATATTTTCATGAATAGTTAAGAAATGTTATCTCATGACTTTCTAATTAGAAATGCTTTCTTTTCTGATTTATACTTTATTCACTCATTCATTCATCCATCCCATACCAGCAAGAGGCAGCACCCCATAGGTTACTCTTATTGCTATTACTATTGTCATAAGTGCCAGGTTCAGTACCAGCTCTCAACAAGGCAGGACATATTCCTGCCACGTTGGAGCTTATATTTTGGTAAGGAAAGACAAATAATACATTTGATAAGTTAGAACATGTTCACATGGTGGTAAGTACTATGATGAGAACTGAAAGAGGATGATGGGGTAGATCAGTGGACAACATCCATTCATTTATTTACTGAGCCCAGGCTCTAGATAAAGGGTTAGGGTGCTCCTGGTTAAGATGTAGACAGAGTCTTAGGTTAAGATGACCAGAGAAAGTGTGTGGGTTCTGATAGGTCACACAGAGCAGAAGGCACAAGCTGACGCTCCTGTACTGGGTCCTGGGAACAGAGAGGAGCAGATGTGGTCTCTGTTCACAGTCAGTATGGGAGAAAGACAAGAAATTAAGCCACACAGTAAGAAAAATGCCCTCATCCTACAGTGAGAGCCTAGGAGAAGGCATTCCAGAGCTTTCCTCAGGTTGTTGATGGGTCAAGGAAGAATGCACAGGGCCTGGGAAGACGAGTGAGGGTAGCTGGCAACCCCACAGGGAGAGCAGCTCAGGCTGCCCCTGGGCACAGAGCACTGACCTCCTGGTGGGACTGTGAAGTAGCAAGGGCCTCTTTGGAACAAACCTCTTCTTGTCCTCCTATTTTCCATGTTCACAGTTCCTGGCACCTGGTGGTTTGTGATCTTAGGGACTTTACTTCTCCTCTCCATAGGTGTTTCACGGGCCCCCAAAGATGTCCACATCCCAATCCCTGAAACCTATGAAGATGTGACTTTACATGGCAAAAGGGACTTTGGAGATGTGGTTAAGGATCTTGGATTATTGGGGAATAGGGGAGGGGTTGATGTAATTCACAGCATCCTTATAAGACAGCAGCAAGAGAGTCGGAGTTAGAGATGCAGAGGTCGGAGTGAGCAGCCAGGAGTCAAAGAACGTGGGTGGCCTGTGGGCACTGGAAAAGGCCAGGAAACAGCTTCTCCCATGGGGCCTCCAGAAGAATATGGCCCTGCTGTCCTGTTGATTTTAGGCCAGTGAGGCCCATTGCTGACTTCTGACCCCCATGATTCAATTAGCTCTCACTCCCTTCCTCCCATGATACACAGGGATTATGGAAGCTACAATTCAAGATGAAATTTGGGTGGGGACATAGCCAAACCATATCATGTATTTTCCCAAGTTTTGTGAGACATTCTAGCAAATTATTGAACCTGGAGTGGGGGCATAGGGAGGTGGTACTCCTTGACCTTATAGCCAAGTCAGACAGAAGTGTGGGGATTCTGGGGATCTGATACTTGTGGCTGGCATCTGAAGTGAGAACAGTCTTGTAGGACTGAATCTTTAAACCTGTGGAGTCTGGTGCTAACTCTGGGTAGTTAGTGTCAGAATTGAATTCCATGTTAGACACCCAATTGGTACTGGAATTTGTTGCTGTCAGGAGGGGAAAATCCCACAAAAACCTGTCTATTCCTTATAAAGGTTTTTCCTAACTGTTGCTATTGTGAATAGGCTCCTTTTCTCATGCTAATTCTTACTGGTGGTGACATAGGAGTTAAGAAAAAATTAGGAAGATAGTGAGGGTATGGGAGTCCTCAGTAAGATATTCCTTTTAATGAAAAGCAGCCCCCAAATCATTTTCTTTTCTAAGAACAGCCTGCAAAATCAAGCTGCAGACATAGACAAGCAAGCTAGAAGCTTGCACAGGTGAATGCCAGCAGTTGTGCCAATAGGAAGAAACTACCTGGGAATAGGCAAGAGAGAAAATGACGGCTCCATCCTTTCTCTTCCTTGCCAACCACGTGTACAGCAAGGAGAAGACAAGATGGCAGCTGACTAAGTAGAAAGTCTATTTGCATAATAAGATTGTGGGGGTGACCAGCCTTCCCCACGCATCAAGTAAACATCACACCTGGTCGAACCAATCTGTGGGCTCTATGTAAATCAGACACCACCTTCTCAAGCCTGCCTATAAAATCTGCTGCAGTCTACCCCTTTTCCCCCTTTCAGAAGTCTCTCTCTCTCTCTCTCGCATGAGATATAGCTACTCTCCTCTCTCTTTTCTTTTGCCTATTAAACTTTCTGTTCCTTAACCCACTCCTTGTGTGTGTTTCTGTGTCATTTCAATAATCTTCTCAGCGCAAGATGATGAACCCCAGGTATTTGCCCTAGACAACGATGCCCCTTCAGTGGCATATGGAATAATTACTCATTTTTGTGCATTTATTGTGTAAAATTATTGATATATCTTTTAGTTGTTTTTTCATGGAGTATGTTGGGTTTTCAAGGTGGGTAATAACATTATCTGCAAATATTCATGTTATCTCTAACATGTTAATATTCATGTCTTTCCTTTTTCTTGCCTTGCTCATTCCATCTTGGTTTTCAGATCCAGATTACAGCATCTTGAAGGCAAGTAACTTTGGTGTCTTATGCATGCACTGTCATCTGTCAGGTCATGGGGACCACTGTAGGCAATGGTTCAGAGGCAGTGGGTCTTGTGTTTGGATCCCACCGGGAAGGCCACACCCAGGCTGGCCCAAAGCCACATCAGTCTCTTTTACTGTTCAGTGAAGCCATAGGTGAAGCCAGGAGACTGTTGTGTCAAATCTAAGAAACCCAAGTAAGGATGGAAACAGGAAAGTAAACAGCAAGGACGGAGACCGGGGGCTTGTAAACAAGAAAGAATGGATGTGACCAATGGGTAAACAGGTGGGTAAGAACCTGAGAATGTGCAAGGCGAGGGTTTCTCTCTTGTATGTGTGCCTGGCCATGCCTGGCTGAGACATCATGACTACATATGGGCCATTTTTGTGCCTGCCTTGACACTACTGTAAACAAAAGAAAGTGTGAGCAAAGGACTTGGGAATTGAAAGTCAGTTATCAATTAGGCAGTGTCCAGGCAGCAAAGCAGCAGGCAATGGGGACCGGCCATCAGGTCCTCTTCATTTAGAGTTCCAAGAGCTTCTTTAATTTTAGAGGGTTTGGCTCTAGTGCCTCCATGCTCGACCTGGTCCTGTGAAATTCCCTCCCCTTCACTAAATATGTGAGAGAAGTTCTTGGGCCCTGGGCTCATGCTGCAGAGATGGCCCTGCTAGTGCCCCAGCCTCAGCAGCACCCCCAGCTGAGACTGTTTCCAGAAAAAGGGCCTCACCCATCACACTGTTGTTGATCTTCTGTCGGACATGTTGCAGAGTTCCCCAAAGTGGGTTTTCTAGAAACCCTGCATAGATTCAGTTTTTCTGTTATTTCAAAATAATCTGGGATATGGCTTGTTAAAAGGTGAATTCCTGGACCCTACCCAGGATACACAGAATCAGAATATTTAGACACAGAAATGTACATTTTCAGTAAGCTATCCAGGTTATTCCTGTAGGCGTTAAGTTTGCAAATAGCTTTTTTTAAGGCAGAGGTTCTCAAAGTGTGGTCCCTGCATCAGCATCACCTGGGAACTTGTTAGAAATGGAAATTGTTAGGCCTCATCAGCCTCCCGAATTAATAACTCTAGGTTTGAGGCCCAGCATTCTGAGTTTTGAAAAGCCTCCAGGGGATTCCGATGCACATTCAAGTGTGAGAGCCACTGGATTAAGGCAAGGGTTCTCAACCCAGTCTTCCCATGAGAGCATCCTTAGAAAACTCCTTTTAAAAGTTGGCAATGCCCAAGAGATTCGGTTTAATTGATCCAGTGGAGCCTGGGCATTTTTTTGCATATGTGTATTTTATTTGTTTATGTACTTGTGTTATAGACGTTAGTTTTTTGAGCAGTTTTAGGTTCACTGTAAAATTAAGCAGATAGTACAGAGATATCCTATATACTCCCATCCTTACAAGTGTACAGCCTCCCCATTATCAACACCCCCTGCCCAGAAGGTAAATTAGTTACAAATGATAAAACTGTAGTGACAAATCATTATCACCCAAGACCACAGTTTACATTAGAGTTCACTCTTGGTGTTGTGCATTCTGTGGGTTTAGACAAATGTAGAGTGACATGCATCTGCTATTATCGTGTCATATAGAGTGGTTTTCCACCCTGAAAATCCTCTGTGCTTTGCCTAGTCATCCCTCCCTCCCCACTATTGCCTGAAAACCACTGATCTTTTTGAGCCTGAGCGATGATTTTAATGTGCAGCCAGAGATGAAAATGATGGTTTAGGACAGTGGTTCTCAGGGAATGATTTTGTAGCCCAAGGGATGCTTGGCAAAGTCTGGAGATATTTTTAGTTATTACAATGATTGAGCAGGGAGGCGGTGGTAGCTGATACAGGCATCTAGTGGGGAGAAGCCAGGGATGCTGCTAAACATTGTACAGAATAGCCCCCAACAGCAAAGAATTACCTACATGGAGATGTCAATAGTGCCAAGGTTGAGACACCCTTGCCCAGGGGAACAGTCATACTCAAGAATCTCAGCTTCTAGACTTAGTAAAAAAAAAAAAGTATGTATTTGCTGTGATCCTCTTATTCTCAGAAGCAAAAGACATTACATCTAACTTAATCATCCCCACCTACATGATAGCATATACAGATATGCTTACACAAAGTAACATTTGCATTCATAAAAGGCATCCCCAATATACATGTAAACATACACACACAGATAAGTGTGCATGTTATCCACACATGCATGCACGCTGGTACTCATATTTACTAAACCACACATACATCCACAGTCACACATCCCACCATAACTCACAATCATTAAAACATGCACATACACTTACACATGCACACACTGTCAATCCCATTTATTAAATGACAAGCACCCCAGGGCCACCCAAAGTTCTCCTGCCCTCTCTGGCCCCATTCTCCCTTTGTCCTACCTGAATGACTGTCTTCAGAGGCCTGGATGTTGGGCTTGACACAGTGGAGGCTCCCCATGCCAAGGTCAAGGCTGCATGTCCACGGGGTGCTGACCAACCAAGCAGGGTGCGAGGGGGCTCTACTGGGCAAGGTGCTTGGGAGCTGCATGAGAGAGCAGTGAGAAGGGACCTCAGGTCCAAGACATGCCAGGAACCTGGGAAGGATGAGGGCAGGGAGAGGAAAAGGAGCCAAACTGATGCTCAGCTCAGGGGAGGAGAGAGTGAGAAAGGGAGGACTAGGGAGAGGCTGGGGCTATGCTGAGGCCCTCGACGGAGCACCCTGTCATCTCCGTCTGTATCTGTTGTCTTCTCAGCTGTTAAGGGTCCACTTGACACTATTTTAGACACTTCCATGCATATCTTGGAAAACTGCAGTGGAAAGAGCACTTGTTTTTGGAGACAGGTAGATTAAGTTTGAATTGTGGGTCTGCTGCTTGCTGGCTGTATAATCATGTGCAAATTTCCCAAACTCTCTTATTCTTGGGTCTCTTATATGAGAAGTGGGCATAGCAATACCTATTCTAAAAGATTTATTAAGCGGGAGGAAATGTATAAACTGCTCATAAATTACGAGGCATGGAATATGCCCCTAACAGTACTAGATCTTTTCTCTTACCCTCTCTCTAGCTACTTTTCATGTATTCATGCATGTTTATTCCTAGAATAAAAGCTCTGTTGAATTGGAAAACACTTCCAGAAATAGGATAACTGGGTCAAAGGATATGGTCACTTTGATGATCTTTCATATTTATTGTTAATTCCTTTTCAAATACTATTTCTGGATATTTTTTCCAATGGATGTCTCTCAAAACATGAAAAAACTTTATGTGAAGACATTATTTATAATTGCAGTGTTGTTCATAAACAATTATACAATAGGAGGATAATCACTGACTTAACACTTTTAGGAATAAGGCAGCATGGAGACAAATAATTAATGGTCAAGGCACTTACGATATCACCTCTTGATAGGTTATTAATCAGCCATTGAAATAATAAGAACAAAGACTAGGGGGTAAAATCAGAAACACTATATGACCAAATTAAAAGAGAAAATTTGAAATCAATTCTCAACAATTATTACAGGGCTATAATACGCACACATTTGAATACAATTTCAGATAACACTCTAAAGTGAAGCTTGGCAAACTTTTGTGTAAAAGGGCAGAGAGTAAATATTTTAGACTTTGCACAGCAGATAGTCTCTGTTAACAAACATTCAATTCTGCTGCTGTAGTGTGGAAGCAACCATAGAGAGTACATGAATGAATGTGTTTTAATAAAACTTTATTTACAACAACAGGTTGCAGGCTGGATTTGGCCCTTGGTCCAGTTTGCCAATCCCTACTTTAAAGTGAAAGTATTATGAATAAATGAGAATATTTTTCTTTCTAAGTTTCCTTTTGTGGCCTTGCTATGTGATCATTTTTTAAAGACTTGAGAAAAAGATGGGCATGTAATATAACAATGGGTGGAAGTCCTGACTTGATGATGAACAGAAGTAATACCAGAGTTCTATGAACATTTGAAAAATTAAATATTCATCACATTTCAAATACAAAGTGAAATTTTTTTTAAAACCCTAAAATGTTTAGTACTTACAGAAGTGTAGTGATATAGGCACTTTATTACAGTACCAGTTGGAAAGTAAATTAGCACCCCCGTCTCTGATTAGAAAATTGTTGATATGCCAAGACTTTTCCAATCATTCAAAGTCAATCACCCCCATTTCCTAGAACCTGTCGTTATATAATAATTGAATTACAGAAAGAATTCCATGTTATTTATTATGGCAAACAAATTATAAACAACATAAGTGTCCAACAAGAGAGAAATGGCTTGTGAATTATGATGAAATGATAGAATTATGATACCATATGATGGAATAATATATATCATTAAAATTATATTTTTAAGCAGGAATAGCCAGAAAACTTCTGAAAAAAATAAGTAATGAGGGCTGATTAATCCTACCAAATATTAAAAAATCTAAAGTCAGAGTAATTAAATTAATGTGGAACATGTGTTTCATTGGACAGAAAAATGGAAAAGAATAGACACTTCATCAATAAATCCCAAACCATGTGGTAATTTATTACGTCTTATAGGTAGCACTTCTCATCAGGAAGAAAGATGTATTTATTATTGAATAAATAGTGTTACGACACCTGGGTAACTATTTGAAAAGAAAAATGAATCCCTACCTCACACCTTCCTCCAAATTAATTCCATATCAAAGATTTAAATGAAAAAATAAAGCTATAACTTACTTCAAAAAATAGTTAAAAAATAAGCTCAGAGATCAGAAAGCCTTTTAAAGTATGATATAGAAGTCATAAACGATATGATTATAGGATAATATGCATTTTAAGTTTTCAATCTTACTATATCAGATAGAAAATTATCAAATATGTGATCGCACATCCTCCCCACAAGGAGGATGTGGGAAAACATCATCTTATATATTGCCAAATCGAAATTTGCAATATCTAACTAAATAAAAATTCACATATCCTTGGACTCAACAAAAATTCACTTTTAAACACTTATTTTAGAAATGTAGTTACACATTTAAATGAAATATATACAAGCTCATTGTATATTTCAATACTGCTTTTAATAGCAAAAAATTGGAACAAAACTTAAAAAATCTATCAACAGGGGCCTTGTTAAAATATTGCATATATTATACAATGCAAAACTAAAAATTATACAACTGTCTAGATGCCAATGCTTTATCCTTATTGATACAGAAATACTGCAAAATATTTGATTAAGTGAAAAAAGCATGGTGGAAAATTGTGTGCATATTATGCTAAAATTTTATAGGGGAGAAAATAGAATGTATACCTATAAAAGGTGTAGACTGTTTCAGGAAAGATATATGAGAAACTTAGAGAATGCATCTGGGGAGGAGAAATAGGTGGTTGGATAGGGAAAGCGAAATAAACTCAATTTTCATTATATGCCCTTTTGTACTTTTTGAATTTATAAGAAAAGCATTACCTGTTTAAAAGTTAGAGTTTTCAAATAATACTTAATGACATGCAAAATATTTTCTCAACTATATTTCCTACTTCTCTACTTGGATAGCTAAGAGGCATCTAAAACTTAACCTGTCTAAAACTAAACTCCAGATACTTCCCCAAGAATCTGTTCCATCTTCCATTTTTCTCATATCAGTTAATGGCAAGTCCATTCTTGTAGCTGCTCAGGCCAAAACACTTGGAGTTATCCTTAACTTCTGTCTTTCACCCATTGCATCCAACTCTGGCCACGCTGGCTTTCTTGTTATTCCTGGGAAATGCCAAGCACATTCTGGTCTTACTGCTTTTTACTGCCTGTGCTGTCCTGCCAAGAAGGCCCTTCCCCTAATCTGCATGCTTCTCCCTCTTCGTGTCCAAGTCTCTGTCCATATTTCACCTTGCTGAGAACTAACCAGCCCTCTCCCCAGTGCTTCTGACCCATTTTCACTTTACTTAAAAAAATTACAGGGTATTCGTTACCTTTTAGCATAATATCTAATTTCCTTCCTTTTATATTGTCTGTCTCTTCCCACTTGACTAAGCTTCATGAGGACACTGATTTTTTTTGTCTTTTTTTTTCCATTGTTGTTTCCCCAGTGAGAGTGTCTGGCACATCATAAGTCCACAATAAACATTTCTAAGTGAATTAAGGAATGAGTAAATGAAGGAATATGAAGTTTATAGACTACAACATAAAATAGCATCTACAGTATTAGCTTTGTAAAAAACTCACATAAAATATTTATGGATTGTTTTTCTAAAAACATGTTACATTATGAGCACTTGGTAATATTTTTTCCTTCCCTCACCCATGAAAGAATATTCTGTCATTAATTGCATGGCCTCTTCTCCTACAATTTCTAGGGCAAGGAATAGATCCCCAAGTTCAGACTCTTCAAAGCAGAATTGAGAAAATAGATAGAAAGAAAAGATGAATTGCAAGGAGTGAAAGAAGTTAACGTAATTTAATATTGGGAATGAGAACAGAGTCTCTTAGAGGAAGAAGAGAAGCATGAAAAAGGGAAAGGAGGGGGGAAAAGAGTGAAACACCCAGATGGTAGGATTTAGGATGGTTTTTGTTGGTAGGTAAGAGTAAAGGGTTATGAGCACTTTGGGGAAGCTGCAAGCAATGGGAGGTGGCAAGAGAATGAGAACAGGCAAAAAAAACTCTGTAAGTGTTTCTATAGATTATAAATTACATTTCCTTGGATTTTCTTTGAGGATCTCCAGTGAAGAGCTCAATTGCTTTTGATCACTTTTGGAGCGAGATTTTTTTTTTTCCTAAACTGTTCCAGAACTGGACCACAGGGATTCCTGGCTTTTTAGGGGAGAAATAAATATATAGCAATATTTAAAATGATTTGTTCAGAGCAGTGGTTTTACGTAATATTTTAATTTTCTTCTATTTTTTTCCTATACTTTTCCTATTTTTTTCCATTACGAATGTATTACTTTTAAAATAAAGAAGAACATGCTTTAACAGTTTTCATTCCCTTTAGTTCTTTAAAGAGCCTCTGCACAGCAGTCGGTAGGTGCCTGACTCATGCATGCGCAGCCAGCTAGGCCAAGAAAGCAAGGTTGCAGTCACAGCCAGCTCATGACCATCGCAAGGCTCCTTTCCCTTTCACCTCCACTCTCACTCAGGCTGGCTCTGTTCTGTGCCTGCTTCAACTATCCAGTGCTCTCAGCAGCTGGCTACCTTGGGTAGGGTCTCTCACCCTAGCTCTAGCCCTTTGGACCTGAAACAGCAGCTGGATCTACCCCCACCCTCAATGGGGTTTGGTTAATAACTGTACCCATCTGATTCATGCACAGGAAATCTTTGTTTTGCTTTTAATTTTAAATTTTATAAAATTTCATCATGATATCTCAGCTGAGGCTACTCTTCCAGGCCTCAGGAGAGGTATCTCTGGGCTGTCACCTCAGGTGACCGAACTCTGTGTTTACTCAGGACTGGGAGGGTTCTTGGGGAGTGGTGCTTTTTGGTGCTAAAACTGTGAAAGTGCCCAGCAAATCAGGGTGAGTTGATCACTGCTGCCGAACCAGGAGTTTTAGTCATCTGCTGAGTTCAGCTGCAAGAAGGACACTCTCCTCCCTCTGTTGCAAGTGTGCTCTTTCCACAACAGGTGAAAGACATGCCCATTTCTTTCCTGGATCATGGCAGAAATCAGCCTAAAGTGCAGGAACTGTCTTCCACAGCTCTTGCTCTAAAGGGAGTGACAAGAATGCAGGGCAGGGACAAGGGTCCTTGCAGTCCAGGTACAGCTGACCCCATCCTGCCCATGCCGCCAGCAGAGACGCATGGCCCAAAGGAAGCATCCTGGAGGGGCTTCAGAGGGGCCTCTGTTCAGACACTGCCCCTGGTATAAGCTCACACAGCACTCCCACTGGGGTCTGCTAACAAGGGCTGCATCTACACAAACAAGGCCATTCTGTGCTCCCAGTTATTGGAAATTTGCATATCCTGAACCTCTTTTGGGAGAAGAGAGGGTTTTTAGACAAGATTATTTTAAAAACACAAGGCTCTCACAGGACCCAAAAGCACAAGCTCACAGCTTCTAACTAGGTTAGCTAAACAAGGACGTTCCTTGGAGGGAACTGCGAGCATGGACTCTATTTTAGGCATTTTGGAGAAGCACTGGTGATGATGACTTATACTGGATAGAATGGCTATTTAGGGACATTTATTTTTGCTGAAATATTTGCTGACTATTTTTATAAAGAAATTTAATTCTGAAAAGACAAAAGCAATTTCTGTAGGAGCCTTTAGCAGAGGGTGGGAAGAAGAGGGCAGTCATAATATTGTTGCGTTTATGTTGCAATGACACCTTCAATACAGTCTCTTTAGAGTGAAGAGATAAAGAGCCCAAGCAGAGATGGCAGCACAAATTTGACATAAAGAGAATATTGTCAGCTCTCTGCCTCTGCTGGTTTCCCATAGCTTTCATTTTCCCAACTGGACAGGATGATGGTAAAGAAGTTCCAAGGGGGTCATGCCCCATTCTGTTTGGGAGGAAAAGAGGCTTTTGGGAGCTGTGAATGCATTCAGATCTTGCAATCTGGTTTTCAGGCAGTTTGCCCAAGATGGTTTCCAGCCACCCAGACCATTGTCCCTGTGCCACCTCCGGGTGTGGACACTTTCATCCTGCTCCTCTGGAAAAGTTGGCCTCAGCAGCTTCCAGTGTTATGGAGGAAATGTGGTACAGCCAAGATCTTTATTCCAGTCGACACATGAAAGTCATCTGGGGATCTTTTAACAACCATCCATGCTTGGGCTCCACCCCGTCCAATTAAACAATTTCTGAGGGTAGGGCCCAGGTATGGATATTTAAAAAGATATCCTAGGTAATTCTAATGGACAACCTGTATCAGAATCACTGCTTTGATATTCAGAGCCCTTCAAACTTTAATGTGCATATGAATCATCTGGAGATTATGTTATCCTGATTCCACAAGTCTGGGGTAGGACATAAGATTTTATGTTTCTGACAAGCTCACACTTTGAATAGCAAGACGTAGAGTAGAGCATACTGACTAGTTGCTGGGAACCTGAGGGATCCTTTCATTGTCAATAACTGTAACTGCAGTCTTAGGTAAGCCTATGGCTGCAGTTGCTGCATCTATGCAAAATATAAATTGGGGCTGGGTGCAGTGACCTACACCTATAATCCCAGCATTTTGAGAGGCTGAGGCAGGAAGGTTGCTTGAGGCCGGGAATTCTAGACCAGCCTGAGCAACAAAGTGATCCCTATCTCTAAAAAAGAAAAAAAAAAAAAAAAAAGGGCAGGTGTGGTGGGGTGCATGTGCAGTCCCAGGTACCCAGGAGGCTGAAGTGGGAGGATTGCTTGAGCCTGGGAAGTTGAGGCTGTAGTGAGATGTGATTGCACCACTGCACTCCAGTTTGTGCAACAGAGTGAGACCTTGTCTCAAAAATAAATAAATAAATTGGACCTAGTCATAACTAATGGCCCTTCAAGCCTGACCTTTCTAAGATTTGGGAGATTTTGGACAGCTGTGTGTTGGACCTGGCTTGTAACAGCTTGTGAGAACTGATTGTTAAGTTTCCTGGAATTTTGCCTACCTGTTGTAAAACACAACCATTATTTACAGTTGATGCAAACTTACAACTAAATAAATTTTATTAAAAACACAATAATAAATACTCAAAATTCACTCCTTCCGCATTATTGAATACATTTTATGATTGTATATGTTCTTTAGGATCTTTACATGTGTTTTGTTCATATGGTGGAAATACTATATAATGGTTTGCAACTCTCTCCAACTCTGCATTTACTAATATTCCATTGGTAGCTTGAAGTCATCTATGATAGACGAATCTACACTAGGGAATCAGCCTATCCTTAAGAAAGTAAGCAATGGAGAAAAATGTTAATAATGCAGATTAAGTTTAAAATTAATGCAAAAGCTGAAGCAGGATTTAGTTAATGAGTATAATTTGTATGAGAGTGAGAAATAGTTTAACACCAGGTCATATGTCTACTGTGATGACAGTAGATTTACTAGCAAAAGAGTTAGTGGATTGGGATGCAACTTCAGTTGTCAAATCACGGTTGAATTGCTTCATAGGTTGACCAGGGATACAAGAGTTTGTCAACATTCAGTGAAACCATTCCGTGACAATCAATTGATTATAGAGAATTTACAAAAAAGACCATTGTATATTTTCTTATTATTTATAAATAATGTACCATTTATATATTCTTTGTATTAGTAAAGTTTAAACTTAAATTTGTGTGTCTCTATATATAGACATACATATATAGACACACATGCACATATGTATATACACATATACATCCATTTTTCCCACCAGAGAACCAGTTGCATTTACCAGCATACCATTAGATGTGAACATTCCAGTTTTCTAAAATATCTTTTCAAGTTGCTTCCCAGGTGACAATAGCTTTGAACAGACAATTCAAGATAGATTTTCAGAGGCAAAAATCCCTGCACATGATAGTCTGTTCCCAAATCCACACTGTGGTAACTAGGGTTGATGCCAGAGCCTTTGCATTTAGCCGGGTGATAGGTGAGAGCACCAGGCTCCAGAGACTTAGGGGCCCAAATATAAAATGTCTTCCTAGAGGAAACTGCTACTGAGTCTGGGAATGAGAAACATTGCCCAATCATTTGTAGGCAGGAAGACAGAGTTGATTTTAAATACCCTTCTGGAAAGAAATTCTACATATCTTCCCTTCCCGTGTTCTTGAAAATGGGCTGCACAACAGGCCTGAAAGTCTCTGAGGTCATATCTTTCATCTCTCATCTAAGCTGTGGCATCTGCAGCATTTGTATATCCATTCAACACACTCTCACTGAGTATCTTCATAGTGCCAAGGCTTTGGGGAGTTCTATTTGTAATGAGTAACTTGCTCACAAGTAGCTGATTAGGGAGATGCACAGATTAAAAGGAATTTCAGGTTCTGGCCACTCTGACCTGTTCTGTCTAAACCTAAAAAAAAAAACTTAATTTCCTTGTTGGCAAATTCTTACTCTCTGCTCACAATATTTATTATTGTTTGACATATGCATCTATGAGTGCTATCTTAAATCAGTGTCATCACTTTACATAGGCTGGTGCCCAAGGTATTGAGTGGTTTCAGGAAGGTCTCACTGCTTAGAAAGCCATGTTCCATGATGCTACTCATGTTGGTTGCTTCAAAATGTAATGTTCATTGGGTGACTTACTGCCATTACTGGCTGAGTGAACTAGCATAGGTAATCCAATCAATCTTGCTAAATGTTTCCATCTTATAACATAGACTGAAAGATAAAAGGAGGCTAGGAGTTATTGTCAGAAAATATTTCTTGTACTCCTGGGACCTCATCCAAATAAATAGACCAAGTAGGCTTCATGGGGAGAGAGTAATCTATGAATTGACTCAGATTATTGAGCCCAGAAGACTTACTGTGAAGTGTTTGTAGATTGAGCCTTGGAGACTTATGGTCAGGGAGACATTGGCTTTTCTGTGGAAGTCTACAGTCTGTAGTCACCAATCACCTTGAGAAAGACTGAGGTTTTATGCTAGCCTGGAGCTGATAATTCTTTAAAACGATGTAAGATTTTTCACTGGAAATATAGACCTCAAATTGATCCTCAACAATAAGAAGATTACTGAGCAGTATCGTGATGGTTAGAAAGGAAAACACTATTAGATCAAAACTACAATCTTTTATTTTAGGATACTGACAGATGGTGCGTGTTATCAGATTTTTACTCCCGATATGACTCTTATATCTGTTTCAAGAACATCTGGCTTCATGCATAAAGTTATCACATCACATATGAATCTTGCAGAACACCCTTAAAGGATCATGAACATCACCGGTAAATTCTAGGGGTGTCTTCCAGCCCAAGATGGCAATGTTAGAATATCTACGTAACCAAATTTCTCAGTAATGTCAGACAGGAGGATAGATTTGGACTACCATATCCTTTATTTAATGTAATTTCTGAAGTGCTTAGCAATACTATTAGATAAGAAATGAAGTATGAAAATATACTCATTGTAAAGACAGGAAAAATAATTATTTGCATATTACAAGATTGTATACCTAGAAAACAAAGGGGGTCAATTGAAACATTTAGGGAACCCAGTAAATTGGCAAATTACAAAATGAGCATATAAAAATCAATAACTGTCTTACATTTCAATTGTATTAAGTTAGAAAATAGAATAGAAGAAAAACCATTTACATTTGGGAGAAAATTTAAAATATCATAGCAGAATCCGTTTAGCAAGAAATATAAAGTTCTAATATGAAAAAAGATAACGTTATTAAGCAAGATGGCTTTATTAAGGGTGAACTGATATTTCATCAAATAAAACATTCAACATAATCCCAGTAAAATCCCAATGTTGTCTTTTTATAACTTTACTTGATGATTCTAAAGTTAATCTGAAAGAGTAAATCTGTGATAAAATTCAGATTGTTTGGAGAGGGAGTTTAAGGAGAAAGTCTCCCACTACATATGAAGTGTGTCATAAACTTATACTAATCAGAATGAGGTGACACAAATAGAAGGAAAAATAGATCAATGGAATAGGAAGGATGTTTACAAATAAATTCCAGTTTTTCTGGCAATTTAGTGTGTGATAAGGGTAACATTCAAAAACAGTAGGAAAATATTTTCCTAAAAAATTATATTGGGAAAAAATTGTATTGGGGAAATTACTTGTCTGTTGGAACACAACTAATTTCAGTGCATATCTAGTTAATTTCACAAAATAAATACCAGATGGAGCAAAATTCTATCTGTAAAATGTGAAATTATAAGACAGTCAAAAGAAGGTTGGAATTTTCTCATAATCTTTAGGTTAAAAAATTCCTAAAACTTATTTATGGCAAAAGACAAGATAATAAACCTAAAATACAAATAAAAACTGGGAAAATATTTTAAATATGTATGTCAGATTAAGAATAAGATGTAAAATATGGAGAAGGCTTTAAAAGTTAATAAGAGAAATAAAAATAGGAAAGGATATGGACAACCAATCCACATATATACATACGCACACAATACAAACAACCTGTAAATAGACACAGATTTCATCAATATATTCATTTTTGAAGAAATGAAAATAAAAATAAGACCTTTTTTCCCCTTATCAGATTGTTAGGGATTAAAAAGCTTGATAATGTCCAGAATTGCTGATGGTATATAAATATGTTTAGTACCATCTTTTGTTGGTGGAGTGTAAATTTTTATAACCATTCAGGAGGATGGGGTACAAATATTTATTAAAATGTTAAATATTGTGGCCAGACACAGTGGCTCACGCCTGTAATCCCAGCACTTTGGCAGGCCGAGGCCAGTGGATCATTTGAGGTCAGGAATTTGAGACCAGCCTGACCAACATGATGAAATCCCGTCTCTATTAAAATTCAAAAATTAGCCGGGTGTGGTGGCATGTACCTGTAATCCCAGCTACTCAGGAGGCTGAGGCAGGAGAATCACTTGAATCTGGGAGGCAGAGGTTGCAGTGAGCTGAGATCATGCCACTGCACTTTAGCCGGGGTGACAGAGAGCGACTTCGTCTCAAAAAAAAAAAAGTTAAATATTGTCTCCATAGTTACTTAGCAATTTCTTTTGTAGGTATTTACTCTAAGAGCATAGTTGGACAAATACAAGATATAATTCTTGTTTAAAATGTTGAAAAACTGGAAACAGCCAAAATGTACGTCTCTTGTGTATTGGTTAAATAAACTATACATTTATACAATAGACTATAACTTAACCATTAAAAGCTATTATGTATACTCTGTTCACTGGCAGGAAAAGGTTTTCAGTATGCAGCATATTGTTAAAAGTATAGTATGACACCATTTTCACATCATTTTTAGGTACATTTATAAAACAGAAATTCTGGAAGGATGATCCCCAAAATGACAATAGTAGTCAGCTCTGAATTATAGAATGTCAGGTGATTTTCCTTTATCTTTATATTTCTTTGACTTTTTTGAAATTTTTCTTATGATAGAGTACCATTTTATTTGTTTGTTTTCAAAAGTTGTTTTGTGTCGGGGGAAAAAGGAGGGAGGGATGGATTTGGCAAAGCTGTACCTTGAGGATGATTTGAATCCTTAAAAGAATTCAACTCTATACAAGGAAGAGTAAAACTGAATTAAGTGTGTATTCAACTCAGAAAGCTAGGAAACAAATAGCCAAGGAAGGAAAATGGGAATATGAAATTAATAGAGATAAAAGTAATACAAAATGAATTATAAATAGAAAAATATTATAATTATCAAGCATGAAAGATCTGTCTTGGAAAGAAAACAACAAAATAGATAAGCCCTGACCAAGTCTTCTTAAGAGAAAAGAGACCCCAAATAGCCAACATTAGGAATAGTAAAATGAGGACATAATCACAGACAAAAAGAAGACTTTCCAATTTGCCTCTCAAATTAGCAAATATTTTAAAACATAGCATTACCATAGTGCTCATGAGAGTGTATCATGGTACATTTCAGAGAGCAATTTGACCATTCTTAACCAAAGCCTAAAGATTTTGTTACCTGTTTTGGAAATCTAGTCAAAGGAAATACTTATAAGATAGATAGATAGATAGATAGATAGATAGATAGATAGATAGACAGATCGATAGATAGGGGAGGAGCAGAGGAGAAAAAAAGAGAGATAGTGGGTGAGAGGGAGGGAATTTGTATGAATTATAGATGAGTAATAGTGATTATTATCTCTCTGGATAGGGAAATTATGAACAATATTATTTACATTTTATAATAAACTATTAATCACAAACACAAGCAGAAAAATAAGTAGAAGATAAGAATAGGCAATTTACAGAAAGAGAGCCAGTAAACATTTTAAAAGTTCAATCTGACTAGTAATAAATAAAACAGTGACCTGATACTTTAATTTTTAACTATCAAATTGCCAACTTTCTTTAATGATTAGATCAAGTGTGGTTGAGGATGCATTTCCAAATATGATAAAGGATTAACGAAAATTGGTGCAACCTTTCTGGAGAGTAATTTTTCAATCTATATCAAAAGTATTAAAACTTTGTGTCTAAAACTTCAAATGTTTTGCTCTAAGGAAATAACTCAGAATTTTGAAAAAGATTAACTGAGATTAATTCATTGCAGTGTTATTTTAAATGGAAACTATGTGAAACTCTAACATTAAACAGATAATTGGTTAAAGAAATTATGATTAATGCATACACCAAAATATAATGTAGCCATTAACAATAAAGTAGAAGCGACTGGGCTCAGTGGCTCATGCAGTAATCCTAGCACTTTGGGAGGCCAAGGCGGGGGGTGGATCACCTGAGGTCAGGAGTTCAAGACCAGCCGTGCCAAAATGGTGAAACCCCATCTCTACTAAAAATACAAAAATTTGCTGTGCATAGTGGCACATGCCTGTAATCAGGAGGCTGAGGCAGGATAATTACTTGAACCCGGAAGAAAGAGATTGCAGTGAGCTGAGATCACGCCATTGCACTCCAGCCTGGGTGACAGAGCTAGACTCCATCTCAAACAAACAAACAAACAATAAAGTAGAAGAATAGCACGTAATGACTGGAAAGATAGTAGAGTACAAAATTATAATCTAAATTGATAGCTTTATAGCTTATTTTTAAGGAAGAAAAGGGAGACACAAATGAATAAAATGAATATAATGTGCTGCATTATTTAATTATATTTGTGTAAATTAATGTTTATTGTATATTATATAACATTATATATATATCATTATAATATAGTCTCTTTTTCTTGCTTGCTAATCAGTGTTTTCCACATTTTTCATAAAAAGCACTGCGATAGTCACATTATCCATTTCCCATTTATTGTCTTGCTAACAGAACTGTATTTTATCTGAGACGGCATTGGACCAGACCAAGGATAGGAATCATTTTTTGATCTCAGTCAATCATAACAAGCTTGCTTTCCATTTCCCCAACATCTCCTGCATATGACCCATTCCTTCCTTTTCTCTCCCTCTTTCCTTCTTTCTTTCTTTCTTTCTTTCTTTCTTTCTTTCTTTCTTTCTTTCTTTCTTTCTTTCTTTCTTTCTTTCTTTTTTCTTTCTTTCTTTCACCTTAAACTATTAAGGGTTAAGGATCAATTTCTAATTTAAAAAAAATGCAAGAAAAAGTCGACTGGGAGATGTACTGCTGGGAAAGTTTTGTTCTTCTGATAAAAGGGACTGATGTGACTGTGCCTGCCCCTTCCATTCTTCCTATCTGCAATGTGGATGCTATACTTGGAGCTATCAGAAGCCTTCTAGCAAACTCAAGGGGAAAGGCCATGAGCATCACTGCTGACCTTGAAAGTTCTGAGCCTCTGAACCATCATCCCCAACTGCCTACCTTCAGACTTCTAGTTATATAGAGAAAACAAGCCCTCTAGGGATCTGTTACATAACATTGTGTCTGTAGTTAACAACAATACTGTATTGTACACTTAATTTGTTAAGAGGGTAGATCTCAGGGTCAGTGTTCTTACTACAATTAAAAAAAGAAAAGAAAAGAAACACCTCTTTGTTTAAGATGTGGTTTTGTGTTACTTGCATCAATTGCGAGCCAATTTAAATGTGCAATACAAATATTTGGAACTAATTTTAAAATTAAAAGTGGAATAGAAGGTTGGAAAAAAAATCCATATCTTATCTGTATTTTTAAAAATATACATGTAACACATTGTGATACAAATCTAGTAAAAGTTATTTTAAAATTTACAATATTCTGGCACATATCTAATCACACAATGCTGGTCTCAAGAGACCTGGCAAGACTGGTATTGAATTTGTCATGTGATTCTAGGGAAGCATCTCTTCCTCCTAGAACTTGGCCTCCCAATCTGTGTGAATTCAGTGAATCAGATGACTCTTGCTGACAACTCTGCCTAAGGAACTCAGTGCTCACCTCTGAATCTGACTTTCTCTTCCTTATGGACAATGACTTACTGACAATATACTCTGGAGAGGGAAACTGCTCAAGAGGTCAACAAAGACTTTACTTTCACATAAAGGGTACTGATATGGTTTAGCTGTGTCCCCACCCAAATCTCATGAACTATAGCTCCCATAACCCCCACATGTCAACCCCTGTGTAAGAGTGGGTGAATCCTCCCACAAATCTCTCAACCACAGCCCAAATTCCATGACAAATTATTTCTAGCACCTTCTTAAGTGAGACACCCCACAATTCCCCAATGTATGTGTCCTCCCTCGCTGCAACAAGTGATACAGCCAATTTGTTCAACTGTAAGTGGGTTCCTGGTGGTCTTTAGCTGGACCATTGATAGTAGTAGATATTCAAAACTTCTATTGCTATTATTAGAATTTTAAAAAAAAGTATTATTCTTGTTGTTATTCATCAAGTAGGCCTAGCATATAAGGTGCATCTCTGAGGAAGTAGCTGAGATACCCATAAGAAAGCAGACTTGGAATAGGTTGCAAAAGGCCTTTTGCTTCATGGAACAGTGTGAGTTGATTCACTTACACACATACATACACACACATCTCCAAAGAGATGCTGACAAGTCTTTAGAAAGCTCCTTTGCAAAGGCAGAGAATGTGTCTGTCTTATTCACAGCTAAATCTATAGCACTCCAAAAGAAGGCAGATCAGGTCACATAGCCCATACTCAATAATAAATTTTTGCTGAAAAACAAAATGAATTCAAGCCTCTTGGGAGACCTTAACAGTTTAATTTGAATATTGATAGATCAGGCAGATAAATGTAGTTAACACATACAGAGTGCTTACTCCCTATCAGATGCCGCACTAAACATTTTACATGTTTTACCTTAGCTGCCTCTTATCCCAGTTCTAGGAAGTAGATACTATAATTAACCCAATTTTATGGAGGAGAAAACTGAGACACAAAGACATTTGGTGTCTCATTGGAGACCATGCAGCTGGTGAGTGCTGGAGTTGGGATTTAAATACAAGCAGTCTGATCCTAGAGTCTGTGCTCTTAATCAATACACTATGCTGCCTGTAGTCCAGAGTAAAGATATAAAGTGTACCGATATGGTTTAGCTGTGTCCCCACCCAAATCTCATGAACTGTAGCTCCCATAACCCCCACATGTCAAGGGCAGGGTCAGATGGTGATAATTGAATCATACTGTGCTCATGGTAGTGAATAAATCTCATCAGATCTGATAGTTTTATAAATGGGAGTTCCCCTGCACAAGCTCTCTTGCCTGCCACCATGTAAGATATGACTTTGTTTCTCTTATGACTTCCACCATGATTGTGAGGCCTCCCCAGCCATGTGGAGCTGTGAATCCATTAAACCTCTTTCCTTTATGAATTACCCAGTCTCAGGTATGTCTTTATTAGCAGTGTGAGAGAGGACTAATACAGGTACTAATCTACAATTAACTTTGCAGGTGTACTTGTATTGTTTGTGCCCCAAAACACAGAATGCACATTTTGTTTCTACATTAAGTATGAGGGAAAATGCTCATGGAGAACTTTTTATTGGTCATATAAACAGAGCATAACATGGAAATGATGTAGATCATATAATTCATAGCAAAATAACATCAAACACCAAAAACAGTGAGGGAGAACACAGCATCAGGAATAAAAAGGGGATGTAGGAATAGATTTAAGGACATGAAAAATTATAAAGGAGCATAATTTGTAACATTATGCCAATACATTAAAATATGTAGATGAAAAGAACTTTTTTCTAGGTAAATACAAATTACCCAAAATGACTCAGGAGGGGTTAGATGATGAATATGCCAGCAATCATCAATGAATTTGAGAAGATAATCAAAGATCTATCCTTCTAAAATCCATCAAGTCCAGATGGTTTCATGGGCATGTTCTATTAAACCCTCAACGAACAGATAGTTAACTTGATTATTTGAATATTCCAGAGTGTAGGAAAAAACAGAATGCTTCCAAAATCATTCTATAAAGTTACCATAACTTTGCACCAAAGCTGAATGAGAACCCTTATCCCCTAAGAAGGAAAAGAACACAATTTTATTTATTAATATAGATGAAATAAACCTTATATTCACATAAATAAATAATTCCAATCTAGCAGTGTATTTGTATAAAATAACATACATTAACCAAGTAGAGTTTGTTTTGAGAAATATAAAGTATTATAAAGGTGGCATTCAAATCAGTGAGAGAAGAATGGACTTTTTGAATTGGTGTTGGGACAATTGGGTTCTCATTTTTGTCAGATCCTTACCTTACCCTGTGCACAAATACAATTTCCAGATGAAATGATAAACAACAGAGCTATACATTACTAGAACATTTAGGGAACTGTATTGTGATTCTGGTGTATGAAGCCTCCCTTGGCAAGATGGGAAATCTAGAAACCATGAATGATAAGACATGCATTTGAAACTACTTTAGAGAGAAAAACTCCATAAACAGTAGTCAGTCATCATAAATATTGGGTACTAGGAAGGTACATTTCTCTAAGTGATACTATAGACACTAAGTGATAAAGGCAACTTATGGAACAATATTTTTGCACTTAAAAGACAAAATTGATAATCCTCCAGCAAGCTTGATTGAAAAAAAATGGGAATGGAGCAACAGAAAACACAAATAAACAATATCAGCAATAAGAAGAAGGCACAGAACAGTATCAGAGATGAACATAAATAAAAGGTGACACTATTTGTAACTTTGTGCCAGAAAATTTGAAAATGCAGACGAGATGGACAATATCCTGGGAAAATATAAATTGCTAAAAATGACTCAAGAAGTAGGGATTTAAAAAACACAGGGCAAATAGAACCTCTGTGTGCATATACATGTATCTAGACAAAAATGCTGGTTACTTCTGGGGAACTGATTACTGGGGAAGGACACTGCAGGGTGGGGAGGAGGGGCACTCACTTTCTA
>NW_016808547.1:3122156-3164482 GCF_001698545.2 Rhinopithecus bieti | reverse complement strand
TCCCAAAGTGCTGGGATTACAGGCGTGAGCCACTGCCCCTGGCTGGGACAAAGCATTTTATTTTTTTTTTTTTTTTTTTTAGGGACTTTTTTTTTTTTTTGTAAGTCTCACTATGTTGCCCAGGCTGGTTTTGAACTCCTGGCCTCAAACGGTCCTCCTGCCTTGGCCTCCCAAAGCACTTGGATTTACAAGCACGAGCCACTTACTTTCTAAATACAATGCCTTATGCTTTCAATCATATACAGTAACTATTAACTACTTTGTAAAAAGGAAACGAAGATTGTCAGCGAACGACTCCACGGGAAGCCCTGGGAATAGGTAGCGGGCAGGCAAAAGCATGGATTTGGAATGAAATCCAATGGCCATGGAACCAGCCCTGATCATCAGATTGCTCCCCAGTTTTGAGGATCACACTGGCACCCTCCTGTCTCCCTCTCTTTCCTACACTGTGGACAAACAGCCTTGAGATTCCAGGGCGTGTGTGAAGGAAAGCCGAGGAGGGCAGGGCCGCAGAAAGAACAAAGGAGACACATAAGTTCAAATCCCTGCCAGGGTCTGAGACCTGCAACGTCAGACTTTGGGAGCGTCCCTTCACTTCTCCGGACCCCAAGGGTGGCCGCGCCTGCTCCGCGCTCACCCTTGGGGAGTGTAGGAGCCCCCTGCTAAGTTGCTGAGCGAGTCGGAGCCCCAAGAACTAGGGTCGAGGGGGGGGGGCGGCAGGCGCCTCTGCCGCGGCTGCAGGTAGGCACTTCCCCACCCCCGCGGCCCCCTCCTTCCTCCTTCCTCGCAGCTCGCACACCCACACAACCCTCGCCCGTCTCGGCTGGAGAGCTGCTTTCGGCGCCAGCGGGCAGCAGCGTGTCGTCAGCCAGCACAGCCGGCCGAAGACCAAGCCGGAGGGCTGGGGCTGCGCAGAGACCTGCACACCCGCAGCGCGGAACCGGGGGCGATTCCTATCTTTCTTTCATGCTTCTTTCTTTTTCTTAAAACCAGACCAAACCAAACCCAAAACTCCCCTGTTCACACCGCAACTTGGAGGAGCGGTGGAATGATTTGAAGGAACTGACGCAGAGGTTTTATTCATGAACCTTGAAGAAGTTCTGGGCAAGTGACTCAACAGGACCCTCGGGGCCCAGAGTAGCCCCAGCTCCCGGCGCTGGTTCAGTCTGGCAGTGCCCTCTGTCAGCCAACCCGCAGCTGCAGGTAGGGGTGCGAGACGCCCCCTGATTTTGCTTTGGGAATAATAATGACACTACCCATAGCTTGGACCCAGGTGGCCTCGCTCAGCGATTGTCCCCACCAGGTAAGCGCACCCCCCAGGGGTCTGCATTGGTCACCCGGGTGGGGACCTCGAGCTCCTGAGAAGTCAGTCCATGCTGTTTAGCCACAGGCAGGAGTGGGGAACTGGTAGGACAGAGCTTGCTTTTATCACAGGAAATTGTGGGAGACGGGAATGGAAGGCGGATTTAACATTTTTTATTTTTGCATTGACGCGTGGGGATGAGATGCGTATGGGCCTGGATTCTTGTAGGAAATGGTTGCGGAGCAGGACTGGGCGATAGGTGTCTGGATTTTTGCAGGGACTGAATGGGGAGAAAGGTCGTTAATTTTTGCAGAAACCTGTGAGGAACTGGCGGTGAGAGGTTATGATCCTGAAAATGTGCAAGAAATTGTAAAAAGTAGGCATCTAGGCATTTCTGGGAAATGATGGGAGAAGCACTTACCGCCCTGGTTTCACCTGACCCCCATGCTCGGCCTTCTGGAAGATGCCCACAGACACTGGCAATAATGGACGCCGGCACACTCTGCCGGCGCGGCCGGAGCCCCGGAGTTCAGTACCTCGGACAGAGCCCGCGCCCCACAGCCCAAGGCGCACAGTGAGCGCCGAACAGCCAGGCTCCCTAGCCCCCCGCCACCGCTGCTCTCAGTTCAGGGCAGCTACGTAACACCGCCTCTAGCTCCGCGCCAGAAAGGGCTCTCGAATCGCAAAAGCAAACGTGTTCGATTTCTGATCTGCTCCTAACTGCTTCCCGTGACTGCAGAAGGAAGAGGCGGAGTGTAAAGATATCTCCCAAGCTTCCGCGAAAACTACAGCCAAACGGTGTGGCCTCCCTGGGTTTCGGAAGGTGTACCCAAACTTCTTTAAAAATCTAAAGCATTTTTTAAGCGCTTACCATGTGCCAAGGCCCCGTGCTAAGCCAGTGCACCACAAATTTGTGTCCTATGAATATCCCCACTTCACAGATGAGAAAACTGAAGCAAGAGAGGCCGAGTAACTTGTCCAGGTTTATGGAACTACCAAATGGTATGGCTGCGCTCTTAAACGCTGCCAGATTGCAGTAGTGGGAAGATATGCTTGAGTGGAATTCCCTGCGTGAAATAGTTCTGAACTTGGGGTCAGAGGAACAGAGTTTAAACAAAGCCGTAGCACTTACAAACGTGTGCCCTTAGACAAAATTACTAAATGTGTCTGAACCTCAGATTTTAACTATCTGTAAATACTTGATAATGCTTTCCTTGCAGAAGTGTCAGGGGAGGGTGGCCAAAGAGATAATACGTGTGGAAAGACCGGAAACTGGGAATTGTGGTTGGGTGTTAGGGGCTGAAAGCAGGGAGCAGGTAATTAGAAGAGAAGGAGAATCGGCGGTGAACACTTCCCTCAGCACATTTCAAGGGGGCTGGACACAGAGCGGGGCTCAGTGGGAGGAATTCTGGATGAGCTTAGTTCAGTGTGTAATAGCCTCTTAGATTTTTTTAACAGGACTTTATAGAGAGTGTGGACATACTGCCTATCATTTGATCCTTGTAACAATCTTGTTAAGTAGGCAGGACTGGGGTTATTCTACTCGTTTAGCAAAATGATGCTTGCCTGAAATTACTCAGGTACTTAGTAGCAGAGCTGGGATTAGAATACAGAGCTCCCACCTCTCTAGCTTATAATCCTTTCACACGGACTGGCACATCCTCAGGAGCTTGGATTATGGGGCAGTTACAGCAATAAAGTGTATTTAGACAAGTACTATAAATACGTGACGTTGATGTTTTTTAAAACCATTTTGAAACAGCAGTTTCATATGGATCAACCTCATAAACATTTATTGATTATATTCTATTTTGTTCCACAAAGAATTTAAAGCAGTTTATAAGGCTCCACAAGATGTCAGGTTTGCATATATTCGAAGTAGTCAAGAAAGCACAGGTGAAACAAGATTAAGGCTATAGCCACAGATAGAATGAATACAAATTATATATATTATAAAGTCCTAGAAACTTGCTCTGGTCTCTAAGTACTAGAAAGTGTATATCCAAGTCCTTTCTTGGAGGTCTAGGAACTTTGAAGATGTCTGCAAAAGTCTGTGGACTCTTCTTTTTTGTATAATTTCATCCCTTACCCTCTGTGAGATCTTCACTGTGCCAAACAAGGGATGTTTGACTGAAAATACAATGTCAGTGTGACTCGAAGAAGGGGAAATAAAGTGTATGACATTGTATCTGCACTCAGGTAATTAAGTGTTAGTTACATAATTTCTAATGGTACACATGAGTACACCATACTTTAAAGTTTATATAAAGGTTTACATCCATTAGCTTATTTAGGCCTTCTAACAACTCTGAAGAGATAAGCAGCTATGAAGTGATAGGAAGGACAAAATGCTAGCATCATGATTTTATATACTACGTATTTTACTTTCATACACAAACCAGCATCCCTACACAGGCAAGTTAAGTAACCTGAATGTTTGAATTGGGCCAATTGTAAGACTACAGAGAATGACAGAGCCTTTTCAAACTGAGCAGTGAATAATCCATCTTAAAACATTCAGAGAAAATTTAAAACACAGTGCCAGCCAAGCAAGACATGACTGTGGGCTACACTGGCCATCAGACCTTTAAATACGTAATCTTGGTCTAAACTACTCAGGCCAAGGACGTGAGACGGCATGGGAGTGAAAGACCCTGGATTCAGAGAGAGAAAAGTTTCAATCCCTTATTTAAGTTTCCTGTTTCTAAACAAGGAAGATTGAACAAGATGGTTCCTCTCAGCTTAAAAAATATAAGACATCTTTAGTTTTGGGGACAATAAAATAATCAAAGGACTTCAGGACAAAGATAGCAAACATTTACATCTACTTATTGCCTCCATGAAGGAGGCATCCTTTTAATTTTTGACACTGGTGATATTTTAATCTTCAGTATTTCCTCTCCAGCCCCTGTGCCACTGGAAAATATATTGGCCATCGTTATAATGGAAATGCGTCCAACAGAAAACAGCCCAGAGAGGTGAAAGTTATGGCAGGGGTGGAGTGGGGGTGGAGGATTGGCGGGTAGAGACAAGGAGGACAGCAAGGGAGGAACCAGGCAAACTTTGCTCACTTCTCAGTTTACTCTTCTTATGATACACATGAAAAAAACCCACATTATGGTTGCTACTTTTTTAAGACAAAAATATTCTGCCCAGAGCAGCCAAAGTGGATGGGATTTCAACATTTTCTAAAAATGCATCAGCTTTTTTCAATCCAGATTGTTTCTTTTCTCTCCAATAAGCTTAGAGATCCTGTAAATCACTTAATAGTTCTAGTATTCCAATTGAACAATGAGATCACTTGGACACAGGAAGGGGATTATCACACACCGGGTCCTATTTGTTGGGGGGCGGATAGCAATAGGAAATATACCTAATGTAAATGATGAGTTAATGGGCACAGCACACCAACATGGCACATGTATACATATGTAACAAACCTACACGTTGTGCACATGTACCCTAGAACTTAAAGTATAATAAAAAAAATAGTTCTAGTATTCCATGTTTTTAATATTTATTCACTTTGATGCATAATAGTAAATTTTCAAATTAAGGTAAATTAGATTTTGGTTGACACTTCTGTCGAATGGACCGCTATTCAGTTCTACCTTTCAAACATCTCTCCAGCTTGAGTCTTTTTCTATCTCCCAGCTGTGCTGTTTCTGATCCTCTTCATCTCTCAGAGGCTCCTAGGTGATCCCCAAGCCTCCCAATCCATCTCCCACACTGTGGCCAATGATCATGTCATTCTCTTCTTTAAAATTCTTTATTGGTTCCCTATTTCCACATAACAAACATCAAACTGCAGGACAAGGCTACAAGGAACTTGGAATCTGATTTCTGCAGACCTCCCCGTATTTGCTTGCTCCGTCAGTGCACTTCCCAACCACCACCATGCACTAACCATCAAGTTCTTGAAATGTCCATGTCCTGTTACTTTTTGCCTTTGAACTTGTACTTACTCCTGAGTGTAAGGACTTCCCCCTTTTGGTTCAACAAATTTCCACTCATGTTTTTCAAGTACTGGCTCAGTTTTATTCTCTTTGTGAGCCCTTTCCTAATTTCCACCCCGAGTCCCTCCTGGCACTCACATCTCCTTGTTTTATATTTGTCTTCCACTCTGGGACTTATTAATTACTTTGCACTACAATTATGTCATGTAGAGGCTAAGAATGTGGACTTTGGGGTTAGACTGCTTGGATCTGAATTCCAGCTCCACAACATATTGCCTGGGTGATTTGAGGTAAATGACTTTGCCTTCCTGAGACTCAGTTTCATTTTTCATAAAATGGGGATAATAATAGTACCCACCTCATAGTATTACTGTAAAGATTAAATGACACAATGCATATAAAGTGTCCAGCACATTGCTTGGCACATGGCAAGCATACCATAAATGTTTATTACTGTCATTAAAATATACATCCACCTTCCTACTAAATAGTAAATTACTTAGCAGCCATTCCTGAATTTTATACCTCTTTATCCTTAACACCTAGCCTGGAGTAGGTAATCGATATATGTTTGATCATGAATGAATGAGCAAGTAGATAGTTGATATATGTTTGATCATGAATGAATGAATGAGCAAGTAATGCCAGTGTTTTAGTCAAGGTTTACTTGGTTATAAGTAACAGAAGTTAATTCAAGCTACCATAAACAAAAACATGCTGACTTATTGGAAGTCTTCTAAGGTGTTCATGGACTCCAAAGACAGTTGAAACTTCAGAGGATAGAGGAAAAGTACTCTCTTCCTGCCTCTCATCTCAGCGTCTTGGTGTGGTTACTTCATTTACTTCATTCTTCTTCCTCTGCACATCACCTTTTCTGCTTCTCTGCCCTTGTGGCTAACCCACAAATGCTACTCTTACATCCAGAGTTCTCTACAAACAGCCCAGCATAACTGGTGTTTCTCAGTCTCAATTTCAACATCCACCCAAGGTTGAGTCAGCCCTGCACATGGGGCAGGTCAAATAATATAAACCATCAGCCTCACTCTGTGTGTGGGGGAGGGCAGGGATAATATCAGAAAGAAAGAGTCACTGTAGCTTGTGAGAGTCAGAGTCATTCATTGATTCCTGAATGACCATGGGCAAGTCACTTCTTCACTCTTGACTTCAGTTTCCTCATCTGTGAAATGGTAGAAAAACCTTCCTGACAGGGCATTTCATGGTTCATGGGAGGCAGTTAACATCAGTCTGGAGCAAAAACATACGTATTAACAGTTTATTGGGCTATAAACCCTGGGGAGTAGGAATGAAGGAAAATGAAAAGTGACGCAAAGGAGGAGAAAGAGCAAATACAAGGGAATACATTTATTGAGCTAGCCACAGATTCATGGCAAATGTGCTGATTATTCTGTCTTATGGAAATTGTATAATCTATTGCATCTTGGAACAGGCAATTGGGTGAGGAGAGGCAGAAGCATTTATGTAACATCTCTTTCCCATCCTCTATTTTCTATTGGTCAACATCTGTTCTACAAAGGGTTACTCCCTCATACTTATTGGTTGAGTAACCTGGTTTTTCCAGGCAACTGCTGGAGAAAGTCAGGACAGGGTCAGTTTCTTCTGGTCAGCAGAAACCAGGTATGGGGGTTTCACCATTTGTAGCAGACAACAGCAGCAGTGACCTGACACTAAGACTGTGGGAAAGGTTTGAACTTTGCTAAGACCACTCAGGCAAGAAAGCAAGGTGAGTGTGTAACACGCAGAGGCAGGGAAAGTAGGCATGGCTATGCATATCTGGCATGATGCATGAATTTAGTCTGCCATAATTTGTAAGGCTATTGTCAACTGAGGCCATGTAAACAGCAGTCTTTTAAGCCCAGTATTCTTTTTTTTTTTTTCTTTTTTGAGATGGAGTTCCTCTCTTGTTGCCCAGGCTGGAGTGCAATGGCACGATCTCGGCTAACTGCAACCTCTGCCTCCCGGGTTCAAGTGATTCTCCTGCCTCAGTCTTCAGAGTAGCTGGGATTGCAAGCATGTGCCACCACACCTGGCTAATTTTTGTATTTTTGGTAGAGATGGGGTTTCACCACGTTGGCCAGCTGGTCTCAAACTCCTGACCTCAGGTGATCCACCCGCCTTGGCCTCCCAATGTGCTGGGATTACAGGCGTGAGCCACCGTGCCTGGCCAAGCCCAGTAATCTTAAAATGAAAAGTGTACGATTATTGCAGCATGCTAACAGTTAACGTTAGCCTGGCACATTTTATCTGGGCTACAAGAGTGAGGTAAGCACCTGATTCTGTCCTCAGACAAAGCTCTTGTATTTCATCATTTAAGGAAGTTCAGATGGGAGGCCCACAGTGAAAAAAATGACAACTTGCAAAAGAACTCACTGACCACACAGAATGTTATGCCTATTGGTGGGCTAGATATAAATATTCCAGACCACAGAAAAGAACCTGGATGCCTTTTCTGCAACCTGATGCCTCCTTAGGTGCTGAAGGGGAAGAGTTAAAATAGGGACAAAACCTGAGCATAGGGGAGGAGGAGGCCACTGATTCCAACTGAAGAGAGAGAAGGATTCTCCTACATACACCATATTTCTTCCATTTCTTTCTTCTTTGCCTCCTTTCCTGCCTCTCTTCCTCCCTCTCTTGACTCTGAGCTAGACTAGAGGTGATTTGCACCGCATGTAACATAAAAGGTAACCCAATTATCCATCTGTCTTCCTTCCCACCTTCCTTTCCTTCTTTTTCTCCTTTCTTCCATCTTTTCCTTTATCCTACTTTCTAATTATCACACAACTAAGAAGGGAGAAAAGACAGTATTTCTAGTTTGAGGGGTGCAGGGGGCTCTGTGGAGGGGGCTGACCCAGGTGATTAACAAGACTGATACTCAAAGGAAGTTGCAAAGAATTAAGGAACAAAGGGGATGTGGCATCTAGTTTTGTATATGTATGTGTGTGTTTTCATATGTATGTGTGTGTGTGCATGCACGTGTGCAAGAGAAAAAGAGAGAGAGCATATACAAATATGGTGTATAGCATTCCAGAGTATGAAGATATTACATTTTCTTTATCTATTTTCTCCTCCTCCTCCTCCTCCTCTTCTTCTTCCTTCTCCTCCTCTTCTTCTTCTTCTTCTTCTTCTTCTTCTTCTTCTTCTTCTTCTTCTTCTTCTTCTTCTTCTTCTTCTTCTTCTTCTTCTTCTTCTTCCTCTTCTTCTTCTTCTTCCTCTTCTTCCTCTTCTTCCCCTCCCTCCCCTCCTTCTCCTTCTCCTTCTTCTTCTTCTTGAGATGGAGTCTCACTCTGTCACCCAGACTGGAGTGCAGTGGTGTGATCATAGCTCACTGCAGTCTCGAACTCCTGGGCTCCAGTGATCCACCGGCCTCAGCCTCCTCAGAAGCTAGGCCTATATGTGCAAGCCATGACACCCAGCATTTTTTTTTTTTTGGTAGAGGCAGAGTCTCACTATGTTGCCTCAGCTGGTCTCAACCTCCTGGTCTCAAATGATCCTCCTTGGCTTCCCAAATTGCTGGGATTACACTTGTGAGCCATCATGCCCAGCTTATTTTCTTCTTGATGGGTTGTTTCCAGTTTTTGTCTTTTATGAATAGGGCTGCTGACGTCTTTTGGTACACATACTAGTTTATTCTCTAATATTGCTACACTTGGCCCAGGCTCTGGGTGTTTCTTCCACTGGTCTCACCTGCGTTCTCTAATGCAGTTGCAATCCTCCAGGGGCTGGCTGGGGCTGGCTGGGCTGAGATTGTCTCACTCACATTCTTGCAGTTAGTTGGGGCTACCAGCTAAAACTTCATGTGCCCTTCCTGGTAGGTATTCCAGACTTCTTTACATAGCAGCTGAGTTCCAAGACAGCAAACTTGGAAGCTGCAAGGCCTACTCAGGCTTTGCCTTGGAAGTCACACAGTTACATTTTATGGCTGAAAGTGAGACACAAGGCTGACTCCTAGTGTACATATGAGGATGGGAGGACCTCATGGCCATTGTTTGCAAACTACCACAGGTGTAAACCTAGGCATGGAATTACTGTGTCCGAGTGTGGGCTTTGATTCAGTCTAGTTCAATTTATTTATACTACCAACAGGTTCCTGTTGCTTCCTGTCTGCATGCCTCTTGGTATTGTCAGTCTGTCTAATTTTAGCCATTCTAAAATGGTATTTTGTTTTACTTTAATTTGATTTTCCTTGAGTACTAATAAGGCTGGGTATCTTTTTATGTACTTATTGGTCATTTGTATATCCTCTTTTGGAGGAAGTGATTTGTAGGAGTTCTTTATATAGTCTGATGATGAGTCACTGTAATTTCACTCAACCCTCCCTCTTTGATCTTGAGTGATTTTCCTCTTGAGTACAAAGGAAGTAACATTTGAGCTGAAGTTTGGGGGATGATGAATAATTAAAGAAGAGCAGGGAGGCCTTATAGTTAGAAACATGAACAGTGCCAAGAGGAAAAACACATGAAGAATGGTGCATTTGAGAAATGAGATTTGAAGATAGAATGTGAAGAAGACTGGAGTGGCAGGGAATGAGTCTAGAGAGGTAGACTGAGGCCAGGAGAAGAAGGACCCCTTTGATGAAATGGAAAGAAGCACGCTTTCTCTGGACATTCCACTCATTTATCTAGTCTTTGGAAATTCTATTTCAAATCTCCAGGGTTCGAGACTGAAAAGCTTATTGATGCATACGGCTTTAACACAGCAATGGTGTGTAGGACCACAGAGGAGTAAAAACAATTAAAATTGACAGAAAGAGAAGAGAGAGAAAGACCATCACACACACAACACACACACACACACACACACACACACACACACACACACACACACAGAGATCAGTGGGAGAATGAAGAAGACAGAAAGGAGATGGAGAGACAGAAATGGAGACTTGTTGTCAATGTATTTAATAACCACACAGTGCCCTCGAATGGTGGTAGTTTTGCAGGAAATCTAGCAGAACACATAAACACAACAACATCAAACTCAAGTAGTTATCAGAACAATGCATTTGAAGAAGCAGAAAGATATACACTAGACTCTTAGCCGTGGTTACTTCTGAAGAGGAGAGAGTTTTCAAGGAGGAGTGGGGGATGAATAAAGGAGACCTCTTCCTCTTTATATACTTACATGTAGTTTGTTTGTTTTATTTTAATAGCAAGTATCTATTCACATATTAATTTTTCAAAGGCATATATATCCATCTCTCAGCTTCAACCAGGAAAAGCTTTTGCCTTCCAACTTAATAGAGTAATATAAATAAATAAATAAGTGATCAGGTGAATAGTGTAAGAGAAAGAATGATGTGAATCAGATCAGGAGGAAACTCAGGCATTGTGGCAGGTAGACCACATGAGCCATCTGCTCATTAGGAGCCTGGAGGCACAAAAAGCCCATGTGAAGGTGCTGTACTGGCAGAGACATGGCCAGTGTGGTACCCGTGGACTGGCAGAGCATCAAGACTGGGACACCTACCTCTTCTTATTTGTGAAGGGCCCCTCAAGCAACACATAGGTTGAAGATTTTGAGTCCAGGAATTAGGGAACTGACAAAAAAATCAAAATAGAAAACTCAGGTTTGACAAACCTCAGCTGAGAAAACTTTGGTCTGAGCTTTATTTCCTAACATTTGTGAGCAAAAATGCAATCCCCTTCTCCATTCTCTGTCTCCTATCAGCTCAACCAGAGAGAAGGGAATAGCATGGCATTATTCTGAACAAGGAGAATATGAATTCTGACATCTGCTGGAAAAGTGAGGACTACAACCTGGAAAAGGATAAATAGATTGATTTTGTTTTACAATTGTTTTCACTGTCCCTACCCCATCAACCCCCATTACAATAATCATACATATTTATTTTGGGAAAACTGCAAAAAGAAGAATATGAAACCACTCATAATCCCACTGCCTAGAATAAGGATGAACATTTTGGTGTGTTTCCTAAGTCTTTTTGATGCACACCAATAGCAACACATGAAACAATTATTTATGAGGCGACTTGTTCATTACATGTGAGTCATTGCTAAATGCTGAGGACACAGCAGTGAAGAAAATAATTCAAACCTTTTTCTAAGGAATGTAGAGTTCTACATTTGTGGTAAGTGCTGTGCAGTCAACACAATAACATCTTGCATTTAAACAAATATTTACTCTATGCTAGGCATTATGTTAACTGCTTTTCATGTGGATGTTTTATACATACTCTCTTAGGCAGTCTTTACAATGACCCTATGAGGTAGGTTACTACTATCCCCCCTCCCACTGTGACACATTATTACAGACACAGAAACTAACTCAGCAATGTTAGATAAGTTGGCCAAGTCAATATAAGTTGGGATCAGGTTGGGATATGACTGTACCCAGACCCTGTAATAAGCATGCTGCACAGATCTGCTATAAAATATATAACATTTGTTCCCTCTTCTTCCTTTGCTAGGTTTGATTGCTACTGTGGCGTAGGTACTCTAAACTGTAGCCAATATGATGGATGATGACACTGAATTAAGGACTGATGGAAACTCTTTGTTAAAGGCTGTGTGGCTGGGGAGGCTCAGGTTGACCAGACTGCTGTTGGAAGGGGGAGCTTATATCAATGAAAGCAATGACAAAGGCGAAACAGCTCTCATGGTGGCATGCATCACCAAGCATGTGGACCAGCAAAGCATCAGCAAGTCCAAGATGGTGAAGTACCTGCTGGACAACAGGGCAGACCCCAATATCCAAGATAAGTCTGGCAAGACTGCCCTCATCCATGCCTGTATCAGAAGAGCCGGGGGAGAAGTGGTCTCCTTATTACTGGAGAATGGAGCAGACCCCAGCCTTGAGGATCGCACTGGGGCTTCGGCTCTGGTTTATGCAATAAATGCAGATGACAAGGATGCATTGAAACATCTCCTTGATGCCTGCAAAGCCAAAGGGAAGGAGGTGATTATTATAACAACAGATAAATCGTCTTCAGGCACCAAAACCACCAAACAGTATCTTAATGTCCCTCCTTCACCCAAAGTAGAAGACAGGCACTCACCTCCACTGTATGCATCTCCCTCTGACATAGAACTGAAGTCTCCAGGCCTGGACTCTCCACTCACTGAGAAGGAAGATGACTTCTTCAGCCTCCAAGCAGGGCATCCAAGCAGTTGTAACACCTCCAAGGCTGTTAATGAGCCTGGGTCACCCACTAGGAAAGTCAGTAATCTCAAAAGGGCCCGTTTGCCCCAACTGAAGAGGCTCCAATCTGAACCTTGGGGCCTGATCGCGCCCTCGGTGCTGGCAGCTTCAACGCGTCAGGATGAGACCCATGGTGCCAGCACAGAAAACGAGGTCATCAAGAGCATCAGTGACGTGTCCTTCCCTAAAAGGGGGCCCCTCTCCAGAACCAACAGTATCGATAGCAAAGACCCCACCCTCTTTCACACAGTCACAGAGCAGGTTCTGAAGATTCCAGTCTCTTCAGCACCGGCATCCTGGAAAGCAGCCTATGAAAAAGGTCAGGCTCCCCACCCGCGTCTGGCCAGGAGAGGAACTCTGCCTGTTGACCAAGAGAAATGTGGTATGGGTCCATCAGGACCTTCTGCTCTCAAAGAGCCAGCATCCCTCAAATGGCTGGAAAATGACCTCTACGACTTAGATTTACAGCCAGGGCCTGATCCTCCCAACTCCATTTCCCTTGAATCTGGCAAAGGACCTTTAGATAGAAAGAAGCTCAACAGCTCTCACTTGTCTCTTTTCCACGGCTCTCGGGAGTCCCTGGACACTGTACCTAGCACATCCCCCAGCTCAGCACGCCGCAGGCCGCCACATCTTCTAGAACGACGAGGTTCTGGAACTCTGCTCCTTGATCATATTTCTCACACTAGGCCTGGCTTCCTGCCGCCTTTAAATGTGAATCTGAACCCACCTATTCCAGATATTAGATCTAGCAGCAAACCTTCTTCCCCTCTTACTAGTGGCTTAAAATCTATGGTTCCTGTTGCTCCAAGTTCACCAAAGAGAGTTGACTTAAGAAGTAAAAAGAAGCTCCTCAGAAGGCATTCTATGCAAATCGAACAAATGAAGCAGCTGTCTGATTTTGAAGAAATCATGACCTAGAAGCTTTAGAAAGGCTTAAAATAATCAATATAGTTTACGGAAGGGACTACGGATGAGACTGCTTCCTGATCATTCCTTAATGTTGAAGTGTGGCCACTTCAGAAGATATAAAAGCAGAATGCTGCTTCACTTCTGAGAATAACCCCTGGGTTTTTAAAGGCCTACTTGAAAAGAACTCACGATAATTGGGTTTTAAAGATAAATTTTTAAAAATTCTGCAAAGGAAAAAAGCCTTTGGAGTTCAGCGGTAACATAGCAAGTACAATGATCTAAGCTGAGGACATCAGTAATTTTCTATCAGACAAACAGAAAACAAGAATTTAAATCAGGAGGTAGTATTTGGAGTATGTCATTTATAATAAATCTATAAAGTGCCTACATAGAAAATGAGGCTTTAACATTTGTTAGAATGTACAAAAGCCCCAAACCAACCCCTCAGTGACTAAATCTGGGTGTCTGGGTTCTATCTGATGGAGTAGAAGCAGAACTCCCCCATGGAAGAGGCTCTGGCCTGTGGGTCCTGGCTCTGACTCTGTCAGGGCACTGTAATTCGTGGTGTGGTTGAACTCATTCAGCAATCCAGTAATATATTTTGTTCACATACTAATTTGTATGTGCTCTGAGTACCCAAATATCCCATCTATGTGGCCCCTGAATTATGATATGTCATGGTAGCTTATGCCTTAGAGACAAATCTTGCTCCAGAAATGAAACTTTCCCAAGATCCCTCCCCTGACACAGGCTCTTGTGTTGAAATCTTGTGAAAAACAGTCAAAGTTAACTAACTTGGAGTTGAATGTGATACAATTATAGATTACAGATATAAGGAGCATTTCCGTATTATTCTTAAAACTCTACGAGATCTACCCAAACCAGAATGATAACTGAGGAGGGGTTGTGCATAGATTAAATGGTAAAGTGGGTGGTTCTCAGGTGAGAAGCAGTGAGGACAATTCACTTTGCAGCCTAAAAATTTAGGGGATGCAAACTATCATTTCCCCTTCAGTCATCCAGATAATTGAAGAAAAATGTGGTTTCTTCTCTTTCTGAACTATCTAGGTGAGAGGAGATTTGTAGAAATAACCTGTACAACCCTTTTAGGCTGCTTTGAGCAAACTCAAGAAGGAAAGCAGAGACTTAGCACATTTGGTATAATGTAGCCATATCTTAGATGAATATATTTTTGGTTATTTCCATTTATGTTTCCTCTTGTGCTGCTGAGATCTATTTGCTCTATGGTTAAAAAGTTCAATAGTTCCTGAGGACAGCATCATGTAGAGGAAAGAGTAAGGGCTTTGAGTTTGACATATTTGGGTTTGCATACCAGTCTGATCTTTTACCAGCTGTGTGACCTTGAGCAAGCAGCTTAACTTCTCTGTGTCTCTGTTCCCTCATCTGTAAAATAGGATTACTAATGCTGCACCTTATAAGGTTGTGGTGAAAATTAAATGACACAATGTATGAAAGTGCCTGCCATTGTGCCTGGCACAGGTAGAAGTCACTGAAAAAGAAGTAGCTAATTTTAATGTATTTCTTGAGACTGCTGAAGCAATATCTCAACCATGCTACACAAAATGGAATAAAGTTTCTCTGGAAAAGTTCAAGTATCTCCATGAGATCCCCAGTTATTTTATAAGTACTGATCTCTAAACTCATGTGTAAAGTAAAAAATTCTGCCACATAAACTCTACATATTATACAATTTTTCTATAACTACATTTGCTATAAATTTATCTGAATATTCCAAACAAAAGTGTTAATGATGGTTAAACAAAACAAACTTGGAGTTGTTTGGAGGGCTATCTGTGCTGTGTGTCATAGGATGTTTAGCAGCGTCTCTGGCCTCCACTCACTAGATAGCAGTAACACCCTCTCCCCAGCTGTGACAACCAAAAATGTCTCTAGACAAGGCCAGATGTCTCCCGGGTGCATCACCTCCATTGATCTCCACTGCTAGACCTATCATATACGTCAAGAACAACAAAGCTGTATGGAAATGTGAGTGTTGACTGGCCAGCTAAGCCCTCCTGTTAACTTAAGACAATTCAAATTGTGCTTTAGTAAGATGACTAATCAATACTAGTGTTGGGCCTTCAAGATTCTTGGCCAACACACTCCAACATGGGGCTAATGGTCTCATACTTTGTAGGAAGGGAAGAAAATAAGAAAAGCACACAAATTAGCAAAAATCTATAGCTCATGAATGTGGTTTAGTGTGGACAACTCTGTTATTTTCAGAACCATTTAATCATTAATAATTCTTACCAAGTAGAAGCTATCCTGGGCAAAGAAACAACTTTCCAGTGCACTAAAAAGAGAATCATACGACAACCATCATTCTCAGCAGCTCATTAAATGTAAACACACACATGCACACACACACAGAGAACACATTTTCCATACTTTTCCAGCTGTTGTTAGCATCAGTTAAAACTGACCTCTGGTGGTAGTATCCAGCTGTGAGTTTAGCAAGACACTGCATCACAGCAATTTTTTTCTAAACCTTTAGCTAAGATTTGGAAACCCAATATTTCCTAAGTAGTGAATGTGGTCCATTTATAGTAATTACCTTAGGTGAAACACCAAACATGATGAGTTGCTCATTCAGGATAGCCAGTCCATTGCACAAATGTGTAATATCAGGTACTCTCATGCCACTCATTGCCTGCATCAGTCAGTCATGACCTTTGCATCAGCCTTTCAATAGACAGTCATCAGGATAGTATCTTATCTCATCACTACTTGACGATAAGTTAGTTGAATTAGACTGTTCTATACCAGTACGACAACCAAAATACTTTCTCATAGATTATGCATACATATGCAATTTTGTCCATGTCAATGAACCTCATAAGAATGCTTTTTAAAAGTATATTTTAGATTCAAACATGCTTTCTAGATCAGAGGTTAGCTTGTCGTTTTGGAATCCTGGAGTCACAAGTTAGCTGCAAACTATAGTTTCAGTAATTCAACTGCTTAAGTGTTTCTGGACTGTTTATCAAAATATATTACAGAATGTGAGACTAAAGTTTAAAGTCTGGACCTTTGGTTTAATTTCTAGACATTCCAAAGCTTTTTTTTTTTCTTTTTAAAAAACCCATTGTCAACTCTCTTAGAACTTCATCAAGTAAATGGTACCTTGCAAATGTAGGTTGTGTCTGACCTTCCTCCTTTTTGTGTGTTGGTGCCTCAGATGTATCATGTGCTGCTTGAACTGATTCTCTACAGTGTTCAATCCTAGTCTCAAGCTGATGATGTGCTCAGAGATGTATCAAAATCCATGTAATGACACCATTTAGATGTTTCTAATATGTCAATAAATTATATATTACAATCCTTCAATAGTATTTTCCACTTTTTCTCAGTGCAATCTCAAGTATTACCTTTTCCTTAAGATGAACTGACATGACTGCCTAGTAACATCAACCAAACACCCAATATTTTATGAACACATAATTTACAAAATTAGATTTTAATCAGACAAGCATTATGGTATCTCTCCTGGTTAAAAAAAGCACAGTCCAATGAATGAGAAGGTGCATTGCCACTCCGAGGGGTGAGTTTCTTTACTTGGCCCCTGATGCTCAAACCCCCAGGGCTGCACCTGCCATCTGCTAGTGGCAGGGACTTACCATCAGTGGATATCCCTCCTTGGGCCCTATTTCTAATGTTCATAAGTGTTAATGTAAGCTGATTTCCATGAGCTCTTATTCAAGGGCAGGACAGCAAGTATAAAGTGAATTAGCTTGACGGTCTCTGTGGTCTCTTAAATTCTTGTACTCCGTACTTCAAATTTTATTCAGACTCGCTGATTCTCTGGACTGTTCCAATCCAGAACAGGTACTCTGGAGATTACCCTTAGGTTATCTCCTAGACTACTGAAATAAACTCAGTTAAGTAAAAAAAAGGACTAGTTTTAGGATGTTTGTTCCCCTACTTCTAACTTTAGGAAAGAGGCCCATTTTGTTTCCAGATCCTTTGAGGAGAGATTATGAGGCAGTCTAATTCAGAGTACGCCCAAGATTGAATGCACTCCCTCCTCTAAGGTCAGCCACTTTGACCTTGTCACTCATTGTTTCTCAAGTACCTCCTTGAGATCCCCAGTTATTTTTATAAATATTGATCTCTAAACTCATTTGTAAAGTAAAAATTTCTGTTACATAAGCTATACATATTATACCTTTTCTATAATTACAATTGCTAGAAATTTATCTGAATATTCTAAACAAAAGTGTGAATGATGATCAAATAAAACAAATTTGGAGTTGTTTGGAGGGTTGTCTGTTTAAAGGCTTAGAAGTTTGGGGTTCCTTGAGTGGAACTTGCTCCTTTTCAGAGGAAAACCTTAGAGAGGAGTGGCATATGGTGCATCTTGGTAGGCAGGGCTGCGTTAAGCACGGCAGGAAGGCATCTGAGTCACCTGCCTTGAAGAAACCCTGCTGCTTGGATAATGAACACATCAGCATGGTTATTAATGAGCATGAAGATCAACGGGCTCCCTGAACTTGAATGCTACGAGCTGTTGAAGACTTCCACAGAACAGAGCGAGGAGAGGTCCACGATGACTGAGATGACTTTCTTG
This sequence comes from Rhinopithecus bieti, assembly GCF_001698545.2. Taxonomy (NCBI): domain Eukaryota; kingdom Metazoa; phylum Chordata; class Mammalia; order Primates; family Cercopithecidae; genus Rhinopithecus; species Rhinopithecus bieti. The sequence continues at coordinate 3,146,544 of NW_016808547.1, read as the reverse complement.
TCATCTTTGTTAGAAGGAGATGAACCTAGGATCAATTTTACTTTTACTAAGGAAAATAAAAAAAATGGGTATTTCTACATCCAAAGGTAATACAGAGAAATTCATAGCACTCTGTGTCCTCTAGTCTGAGTTACAAAATGGCATGCATATAATGGGAAGGACAGGATCTGCATCACACAATTTGCCTGGCGATGAATGCTAAAAATAGGGAATGGGCCTCAGGAAATCAAAAGAGGCCAGTGTTTTATAACTATAACAATATCTGATTACAGCAACACAGGGAAAAGAGTCTGACAATTCTCACCAAGACTCCTAAACTAAAAGCGATTCTGTGGTCCATTCTAGCAGAGATTATGGAAGAGTCCCTTTTGAAATCATAGTACGAAAATCTAGTGGTCCTCAATGAAGGAAAAGATAACCCTTATGCATAAGGATTGGAGGAAAGTGAAAGAGAAGGGAAAGAGGTAATTAAAAGATAGAAGAGGTCGAAGTCCTGACAATGTGAACCTATCCAAATATCAGCCTGATGAAATAAGACCACCCGGATCTCCCTTCTAGAGCCATCTGTCTCCTCTGGCAGCATCACAGACACTCCTGGTCTTAGACACAAAGGATGCCTGAAAGTTAAGGGTCCAAGTTAATTTTTCTTACCCTATTACAATTTAGTAAGTGGTTAATCCTGTTTGTGCTGCAGTAGGCACTGTTGGCTGCCTCCTCAGTTTGATTCCTCCTTCTACTTCCTATCAGATCCTGACTTTGTTCATGTAGCTACCCTCTATCTTTGCAGCTTTTTTGATTCAAGGGAAGCTCACCCCATCCCCAGCTCAAAGAGAAGTCATGATTGTTCTAAATTAGTCATGGCAGTTCCATTCTCCTTATCAGTGATTGGTTAAGGGCTCCAGCATCAGCCAGTCAGCACATGGCTTTCCCCTTATCAATGCCTTAGATCCAGAGATGGGTACAGGACCTAAGTCAGGCCAATTGAGGGAACAAAAGGACATTCATCCCATGACTGAAGGACATCCTTTTACTGGACATGACCAAATAGACACGTTATTTGTTTATTTGCTTGTTTGTTCAGTAGTTTGGTTTGACAACCTACTTGTAACATGGGAGAATAGAGTCTAAGGATAAAGAAAAGGAAAGCAAAGCCAAGAGGAGAGCAGAGAAAGGGATCCTGATGATGTCATGCTTGGAGCCCACACCACCTCTGAGCTTCCTGTTATGTGAGATAATATATTCTTGTATCATTTAATATAGCTGTAGTTGGTTTTTAGTTTACTTAAAGCCAAAAGCATCCTTGTATCACTCACTGCTTTGAAATGCCATCTTTATAATACCATATAATATGCTAAATTCTTTATTTTAAAATTATTGAACTCGCCCATCCCATTCTGTTTCATTCTGTGACATTCCATTGATGTATCTTTCTGTACCAGCATCACAGCACATCATTTAAATTATCGTAGAGTTTCAATTTGCTTTCACAAATTGTGAGTCGAGTCCACTCTCAGTTCTCTTCACTGCACAAATTATTTCTTAATATCATTTTATTATTAAAATTATACTGGGATTATGATTGGGGGATTCTATGATACCATTTAGTTATTTGGTACTAATTAACATTTTTAAAAGATCAAATCTTCCAATCCAGAAACATAAACTGTTACTCTAAAAAGTTCATCTTCAGTTTGTAATCCCTCATTAAAGTGTTTAGTTTTCTTCATAGAGATCGTATACATTTCTTTTTCATCCTATTACTAGGTAGCAAGCATTATTGTGAATATGATACTTCTTCCCACGCCATCAGATATTGCTGAGATAGCATAAATTGGTTTCCCCTAATGTGATTACAATGAAAATATCCATGAGATTTTTCATTAAAAATGACAAATGATTCTATAATTCATACAGAAGAGCAAAGAAACTGAAAATAGCTAAGACAATTTTGAAGAATAGTAATGATATTTGGAAGATGATGGTACCAGATGACAAGATTTTAAAAGTTGCAGTAATTAAAATACTGTGATAAGACACAGGAATAGATAAACTGACCCACAAAAACAGAACAGAGGGCCTAGAACATGACCTTGAATAGGTGGAAAATTTAGAAATGATAGAGGTGGCACTGTAGGTCAATGAATGGTGATAAGACAGTTTGTTTTCCACATGAACAAAAATGAAATTGGGTCCTTATAGCATACATACAAAACCAAAATGAATAAAGCAAAACTAATCTTTTGATTATGATTTTTTGGATTTGTGCTTATAAATGAGATTAGCCCAGAATTTTCCCATTTCATACTCATTGTCTGGCTTGACATCAGGTTTATATCAGCCTCATAAAATGGACTCATTTTATATTCTCTGAAAAAGTTTAAGTTTGAAATGAAATGTTTCCTGATTGTGTACTCACAGGTTTTTCTTGTAAGTAGATCTTGCTGGTAAAACCATCTGGACCAGGTGGGACTCGTGTGTGTGTGTGTGTGTGTGTGTGTGTGTGTGTGTGTGCATTCATCCATACACATTACATACATGTTCATAGTGTGTAGGGTCTTCATTCACAAATGAGGAAACCAAGGCTTAGAGATTTAGGTGACCTGCCCAAGGTCACACAGCTGGGAAGTGGTAGTTTGGTATTGGAACTCCCCAGTCTGGCAATCTGTGTCCAGAGCCCTCTCTTTTATCAAGTACCTGAGTTTCAGATTTTAAATACTAATTGTTTTTACTTAATGGTTATACGGGTTCTTAAGTTGGGTTTAGTAAAACCAACACCTGGGACAGTGATTTGGGCTCCTGTGTTGTATCGAGGGGGTGATCTTCAGGAAAAACCTCTAAGGAAGGTAGGGAAGCAGGATTGAGAAGAGAGAAAGGCCCAGAAAGAGGTGATTTCAGGTAAGGTCTAGCTTTGGCTGGATTCCCAGAGGAGGAGTGTAGAAAGAATGCATCTGGCTGCAGAATTGTCCCTCTTTAGTGCAAGGGGCTCCCATTTTATTCTTGCTTTAGTCAGTCATAGACTGTGGGCTGAGGAGAAGATGCTATTTTTTTCTGACCCAGATTTAGGGTAATTCTTGGGAGAAGGGGGAAGCTGTAAAAACTAAGCAGTTAACAGAGCAGCTGGGGATGAGTGAGCTATCTGGTAAAGGGAATCTGTACAGGGCACCCAAACAGCATCTACCACTCCTAGCTATTTGGGTTTTATATTTCTTCCTGAGTCAGATTTGAAAGGATACATTATTTTAAGAAATTATCCATTGTTTCTAAGTTAATACATGTTTTGGAATAAAATTATTTACATATTATTTTGAACAGCATTGTTGAGGTATAACTGACATACAATAATGTGCATATAATGTAAAATTTGATCCTTTTGACATATGTATACACTGTGAACCATCATCACAATTAAGATAATGACCATTTTCATATTTCTCTTTTTTCTTTTGAATTCATTTTACTTTAAGTTTTGGGATACATGTTTGGAACATGCAGGTTTGTTTCATAGGTATACATGTGCCAGGGGTGGTTTGCTGCACCTATTGACCTGTCCTCTAAGTTCACTCCCCTCATCCCTTACCCCCCAGCAGGCCCTGGTGTGTGTTGTTCCCCTCTCTGTGTCCATGTGTTCTCACTGATGTTGAACATTTTCATTGTCACCAAAAGTCTGCACATCCCCTTTGAATCTTATCCCCAGTACCTACTTATTTGCTTCTTGTCACTTCATATTAACTTGCATTTTCTAGAGTTTTATATAAGTGAAATTCTATAGCATGTACTCTGTTGCATCTGGCCCTTTCACTTACCATAATCATTTAGAGATTCACCCATGTGGTTTCATGTATCCCTAGTTCATTCCTTTTTATTGCTGAGCAGTATTACGTTGTAACACAATTTGTTTATCCACTCACTTTCTGATGATCAGTTGGGTTGTTTCTAGTTTGGGGATTTTACAAATAAAGTTGCTACAATTCATATGTAAGTTTCTGTACAGATATATGCTTCCTTTTTCTTTTGTAAATACTTACGAGTGGCACGGCTGAATCAAATGGTAGATATATATTAGTTTTTTAAGAAACTACAAAATTGTTTTCCAAAATGATTGTATCATTTTACATTCCTACCAGCAGTGTATGAGAGTTCCAGTTTCTTCATATCTTTACCAGCACTTGCTATAGTCATTTTAATTTGAACTATTCTTCTAGGTGTGTAGTAGTATCTCATTATGATTTTAATGTTGATTTTTTAATGACTAATAATGTTGAGTATCTTTTCATGTGCTTCTTGACATCCATATATCTTTGAGGAAGTGTCTGTTCAAATCTTTTGCTCATTTAAACAATTATGCTACTTGTTTTCCTATTGTTGAGTTTTGGGAGTTCATTATATCTTTTGGATCACCCTTTAACAGTGTACGCTTTGCAAAGATTTTGTTCCAGTTTGTGGTTCTCTTAACACAATCTTTTAAAAGCAAAATTTTGAATTTTAAAATCGAATTTATCAATTTGTTCTTTTACACAGATTGTGTTTTTGGTGTCTTATCTAAGAAATATTTGCCTAATTCAAGGTCGTAAATATTTTGTCAATTTTTCTTCTAGAAGCTTTATAGCTTTTAGTTTTACATTTAGGTCTATGATCCATTTGAATTGATATTTGTATGTGGTGTGAGATATGGGTCCAAGTTCATCTATTTTGCATATATGTATCTAATTTTCCTGGCATTATTTGTTGAATGAGTTGTCTTTCGTGCCTTTGTGAAGAACCAGTTGTACACATATATGTTTGTTTTATTTATGTAGGTATTTTTCTAGAAATTAAAAAATTGATTATAAAATTCACTTGGAAATGCAAAGGACCTACAATAGCCAATACAGCTTTAAAAAAGCATGGAGTTGGAGGACTAGCTCTACATGATTTCAAGATTTATTATAAAGCTACAGTAATCAAGGCAGTGTGGTATTGGCATAAAGATAGACAAATAGATCAATGAATAGATTAGAGAGACCAGAAGTGAACTCATACATATATGGACAATGGAATTTTACTCAGCAATAAAAAGGAATGAACCATTGGCATCTGCTACAACATGGATGAATCTTAAAACAACTATGCAAAGATTAAAGAGTCATACTAAAAAATGTGCTATTATATGATTCCATTTATGCAGAATTCTAGAACATGCTAACTATTGTATAGTGATAGAAAGCTGATCAATGGTTTCAGGAACAGAGGACAAGGATGTGGAGCAACAGAAGAAGGGATTACAAAAGAATGAGAAAGCTTTTGTAGGAAATAGATTTGTTTATTTCATGCTTGAGATGATGGCTATACAGGTGTATGTGAAAACTTACCTAATTGTACACTTCAAATATATACAAGGTATTGTATGTCAATTAGCCTCAATTTTTACCAAAGTACCATAAGGAATTCCCATGAAACAGTAGGAAGAATCAAAGAATGATTATAAAAAGGGAGAGGGGAGGGCATCATAGGCTGTAAGAGGAGAGAGATGTTTTGTAGAGAGTGTGAGTGGGATGGGGTTCCCAAATGGAACTGGCAGATCCTTCTGGACATATAAATAACACAAGCACAGCCATGGAGTTGGAGATGACCATGGTTGCCATAGCATGTGGGGCCCAAATGGAGACTGGACCTTGTAGAATAGAGATGATAGCTGGGATGAGTTGAAATGGTCAGGGTGAGAGGGGATGTGCTGCTTCTGTGAAGGCAGGAGTTTGAATTTAATGTAGTAAGTGATGGTAACACCTTCTGAGCAGGAAAGTGAAATGATGAGCCCTCAACATCCTCCTTAAGGCTCTGGTTTTTGTCCACTCTCCCTGTGAGACTGTAAAAGTGAAAATTCAAAAATGTTCAGGATTGGCCAATGCCCTCATGGGAAAAGCAACTTTTGAGAATGCTTCTCTTTCTAGATTATTGTTTTCCTTTCAATTTTGGCTGGGTAATTCTTTACTCTCTTGCCAGCTTTTGATGCCTCCCAAAAAACATTTTAAAGTTGTATTTTAGTTGTTTTCAGGGGAAATTTATGTTCAAATAATCTAACTTGTCTTTACCAGAAACTGCAAGTCTTTGCTATGTTTTTATTACTCATTTTACTGTGATGTGGCAAACAGAACCAGTATTCACCACCATTCAGTTTTCCTCTCCTTCTGGACACATGGAAGGCCAATTTCATTCACCTTAGGATTTAGCAGGGCCATGAGATCAATTCAAGATGATGGGCTATGAGTGAAAGTAATGTGTGTGCCTCTTCTGAGCTGATGCATTTAATTGCTGTTACGAGATCTTCTCACATTCTCTTCCCCTGTTGCTGTGACGGAGGAGATGTGTGTTTCAGGTGAAACAATTTCAAGATTATGGGGATCTCTGTCAGTCAGGTTCCCTGAATGACTACATGGAAGAGTTCTCTGCCTTTGAACTTGTGAAAAACATAGAATGGATAAGAAATAAACTTTTGCTGAGCCCTGAGATTTGGGGGTTGATTTTTACTGCAGAATATCTTTTCCTCACTAATACATAGACCATGTGAGGCTACTCTTCCTTTCCTTCCCTTCCCTTCCTCCCTTCCATTCTTTCTCTCTCCTTTCTTCCCTTCCATTCTTTCTACCTCCTTTCTTCCCTTCCTTCTTTCATTTTCTTATTTTCTTCAGGTTTTCTTTTAAATTGAAGAAAAGAAGCCCAAGCTCACTGTTTGAAATTATTAAAAGTCTTAATAATTGGAAGAAGAAAACCTTCAGAATCAATTCACCCAATTCCCAACCTCAGCCTCTATTTTAAAGTTTCAGACATGGACTCCCAGACAAGGACAGAATGTCAAAACATTAATGCCAAGGTTTTGGGTCTTGAATTTCATTCTCTTTCCATTCCATCATGTTGTAGTTAAGAAAATAAGTTATATGATGTTTCTTTTTTCTTTTTCTCTTTTAAAGAGCAGAAGAAATTATATTTATTTATATAGAAACAAAGACCCAATGGGGTAAGAAGAAGTTTGAATTTTTAGCACGAGGAAAATATAACTCATGCATGGTGAGTAGGCACATGGATTATTCTCTTCCTATATTTAAGATATTAATGTTTCTTTACCTCACACTCAAGAGAGAATATGAGTCATTTTCACGAATCCAACATAATGTGTGAATTGCAAAAGCTTTTCAATTTTAAAGATCATTCTGTAGTCATTTAGTCACAATATTTTCCTGTCCAAAGCTTAAAATTGAAGGGTTCTTTTCTTTTTCAAATTTAAATTTGTTTGTTTAATTCACATAAAATTACGTATATTTGAAGTATACAACATAATGTTTTAAAATATGCATACATTATAGAAAGGCTACATTGAGGTAATTAACATATATATTACTGCATATGTCATTTTTTGTGGCAAGAACACTTAAAAGGTACTCTCAGTGATTTTCAAGTATAGACTATGTTATTAACCACAGATGCCATGTTGTACAATAGATTTCTTGAATTTATTCCTCTTATCTAACTGAAATTTTGTAATCCTTGGCCATTTCCCCAAGCCCTTCACCCCCTAGCCCCTGGTAACCATCACTGTACTCTCTACTTCTACCTCTCTAGACACCCCCCCTCCAAGATTCAGATACAAGGCCATCCAGTTGGCAGAACCTGGGTCCCATGCCCACACACCTTGGGACCCAGAAGCAGAGGGAGAGGGACTGTCTGCCCCTCTTTGGCTTTGTGATGAGAGGGAGAGTTTCCCACCTAGTTTGGGATTTCCCCATAGGAAAGATAGTTAAATGCTTGACAGCCACAAAAACAGTTGTTCTGGGGAAGTTGGTGAGTCTCAGGAGAGCAGTGTGTGTCACCTTTCTTTGATTGGTTTGTTCAGGGAAAAACTGGTATTGGTTATAGCTCCATGGCAATGCTAAGTAGTCTGCAAAGTTTCCGTTTGCTTTAGTCAATCCACACAGTGATTGTATTGCTTTTTTGCTTCACCATCAATTACCTGCATGAGGCACGCATAAACTCTGCTTTTGTTTCAACATCCTAATAGCATGCTAGGGAGTGCTCCTGTTGGATGAAGCAATGATAAAGTTCTGCTTTAGGGCACAGATAGGTCCACCTTATACTGCCCATCTCATCATAACACATGTAACTTATAATGTTTTCAATTCATGATAGGTTTATTCAGATGTAACCCCATTGTAAGCCAAGGAGAATCTGTACATATTTAGAGAAGTAAAACATAAATGTTCAGTTAATGAAAGTCAGAGGCCGGGCGCGGTGGCTCAAGCTTGTAATCCCAGCACTTTGGGAGGCCGAGACGGGCGGATCACGAGGTCAGGAGATCGAGACCATCCTGGCTAATACGGTGAAACCCCGTCTCTACTAAAAAATACAAAAAACTAGCCGGGCGACGAGGCAGGCGCCTGTAGTCCCCAGCTACTCGGGAGGCTGAGACAGGAGAATGGCGTGAACCCGGGAGGCAGAGCTTGCAGTGAGCTGAGAGCCGGCCACTGCACTCCAGCCTGGGCGGCAGAGCAAGACTCCGTCTCAAAAAGAAAAGAAAAAAAAAAAGAAAGTCAGAACGTGAACATTTGTGAGTCTCTCTTGGGTGCCACTTTTGGACTTCTGCATTCTCCTTCCCCTGAGACACAAGCACTATTTGGGTGTTTATATATACAATTCTTGTCCTTTTATTTCTTTTTCTTGCCTAACCTTTCCTGCTAGAATTTCTGGGACAATGTTAAATAGCAGTTGTGATAGCAGGCATTTATGTCTTATTACCAAGTTTGAAGGAAAAGACTTCAATGTTTATCATTAATCATGATACCTGCTCTAAATTTGTTACATTTTATGACATTAAGGAAGTTGTCTATTATTTCTGTTTTGCTAAGAGTTTTTATCACAAATGATGTTGAATTTGTCACTTTTTTTCTGCATCTGTTAAGATCCTCATTTTTATTTACTGTTTTAATTATTTTTTATTTACTTTTTTTTGTGTGTTTATTTACTGTTTTAAAAGGGCTTCACAGAAGTCACCCCAGGACTACAGTGGATAGAAAACATTTTTGTTTTTTCTTTCAAGTTATCCTACCTTTAGTACCATATATCATGCAATATTTGCCATATATCATGCAATATCAATGTTGGAAGGAACCTTAGAGGTCATACACCACTATAATCTGTCACCCAGGTTCATGAATCATCTCTGTTGTTGTTAAGTGGTTGGTTGTTCACCTGCATCTGTTCAAATATTTTCAGGGATGAAAAATGTACTATCCTTGTCCATTCTATTTTTGGAAATCTCTAGTTCCAGAAAGTCATTTATTGTGTGAGCTGAAATGTGCCTCAGTGTTAGATTTATGCTTTGGTCCAAGGTTTGCCCTATGGAACATGTAGGACAAGTGTTCCCTGAGGTATGGGTAGAAGCAGTGTGTTTAGTGGGAAGCTGGTAGTCTTCAGAATTAAGCAGATCTGGGTTCACTTCCTGGCTTAGCCATTGACACGCTGAGTGAGTCTGGGTACTACGGAAGATGGCTTAACAGCCATAACTCCTTCCATCCCAGTATGCTCCTCCTTTGCAGTGTGACTTTGCAACTCCTCTAATCCAGAGGTATATTCCATTTTTCCACCTCCTTGAATCTGAGCTGGCCTTTGAACTTGCTTTGGTCAACAGAATGTGAAGAAAGTCATACTGGAAAAGGTCTGAAGCTTAGGTCTCTGGGGCCTTGCTGCTTCTGCCTAGTTCCTCTTGGGATGCTGCCCTGAGCCTGCCATATAAGGAAGTAATCTAGCCTATTAGATGTGAGAGGATACTTGGAGGAGAACTGAGATGTCCCAGCCAACAGCCTGCATGCTCTGACTTGAGCTACTTCGAAGTCAACTCCTGCCCTGAACTTATGCAGGTGTTTTCTTAGAATTTAAATGTAAGACTTAACATTTAATCCAGAGGAATTTATTTTGATTTTTAAAGATGGGGTCTCCCTCCGTCGTCCATGCTGGAACATAGTAGTGCAATCACAGTTCACTGTAGCCTCAGACACCTGGTGTTAAGCAATCCTCCCATCTCAGCATCCCAAGTAGCTGGGACTACAGGCCCACACCACCATACCTGGTTAATTTTTGTTTGTTTTTGTAGAAACGAGGTCTCACCATGTTGCCCAGGCTGGATTCGAACTCCTGGCTTCAAGCAATCCTCCCACCTCAGCCTCCCCAAATGCTGGGATACAGGCGTGAGCCATGGTGCCCAGTCCGAAATTTCTTTTTGTTAGTCTTAGCAGAGCACTCCACCTGTGCCAAGGCAATCGTGCTTTTTGTTTGTTTGTTTTTGAGACAGAGTCTTGCTCTGTCACCAGGCTGCAACCTCCACCTCCTGGGTTCAAGCGATTCCCCTGCCTCAGCCTCCCGAGTAGCTGGGACTACAGGCGCACGCCACCACGTCCAGCTAATTTTTGTATTTTTAGTAGAGACCGAGTTTCACCGTATTGGCCAGGATGGTCTCCATTTCTTGACCTTGTGATCCGCCCGCCTCAGCTTCCCAAAGTGCTGGGATTACAGGCGTGAGTCACTGCACCTGGCCAATCGAGGTCTTATATCTGTCATTTGTTTCTCCACTTAGTGCATCTACATCAAATGATTATTACTTCCATGTTTTCTATCAGTTCCTAAAAAACAATGTGAAATAGGACAGTGCCAGGGAAGGAACCTTAAGGGACACTACTAAACCTCTTCCATGCCTGTCACTGAGCCAGTCAATATTATTAACTATGTTATGCATGCATGTTATTTCCAAGCCTACAGATTGCTTTCACACGTTAGCATGCTCATCCATGGTGAAATGTGTCCAGCGGAGATCTATATGGGCAATAACATTCTTTCCTGAAATCAAGATATACCACGTCTAGTAATGCTCTCCTGAATAAATTATTTATTGAGTATCGATATCACAATCTATGTCTTTTCTCTTTGTTTATTGGATCAGTGAATATAAAACTATACCCATAGTTACGATTATACAAAAGAATCTTAAGTCAGTGGTCATGGGTAAGACAGTAAACCAATTTATCTGCTTTCAGAGCTTTTAAGAAGTTAAAGTGCAAAATGACAGTTTTGTGCAAAAGAATTTTCAGCGAGTCCTGACAGTCAAAATATACCTGAAGTGGCTGCGAGACTTTACTTGGGTTTTCATGAGATCGTTTGTGTGTGAGCACGCTCGTGTTTTTCCCAGAGCAGATGTAAGGATGGGCCTTTACTTACTCTTCCCACCCCATCCCCCAACCCCTTCGCACAGTCTCACCTTGGGAAGGGTATGGGAATGAAGAAAGGAGTGTTAATAGGGTTCCCAGCTTTCCCTTACCTTTCACCTAGCCCCCTAACTACTGTGGGTGTTAAGTTTGGGCACACCCATTTCAAAACAAGGATACTGAATCTTGAGGGAAGTGTGAGACTGAAGTTACAGAGCCTGTTAAAAGCCGAGCCATATAGAGGGAGTAAAACCCCACGTGCTTCGTGCTGAAGCACCTGGGGGGTGGACCTGGGCCTACCTGGGGGGATGCTCAGCCCTGCGGGTCCGGGAGCGCGCAGAACAGTGGACAGGGTTTCTCCCACTTCTGGGTAGGGGCGCGCTGGGTGGAGGCCCGCCTACCCTCAGCCGAGACCCATCCTCCGAGCCGGGAGAGGCGGGGAGAGGGCGTGTCCCCTGGCCCAGCGCGACCAGCGCGCACGCGCAGCGGGCAGAAGGGGGCCCTGGCCCACTCTGAGCGCGCGGCTGCGCACTGTGCCGCCTGCCCTCCCGGAAGCGCGGAGCTCGGCCAGCGCCACGTCTATCCCCTTACATACTCTTAGGGCTCCACAGCCGCCGCCCCAGCCGCGAGGGGCGCAGCCCCCGAGCCGCGGCCCTCGGGACGGGACCGAGAGCATCATGGGCAGCGCAGCCCCACGTTCCGCCTCCGTGCTGCTCCTGCTGCTGCTCCTGCTCCTGCTCCGGGCCGAGCAGCCCAGAGGGGCCGAGCTCACCTTCGAGCTGCCGGACAACGCTAAGCAGTGCTTCCACGAGGAGGTGGAGCAGGGCGTGAAGTTCTCCCTGGATTACCAGGTGAGGCCGGGCGCCCGGCAGCGCTCCCTTCTCCCTCCACTCCCAGGTCTCAGCTGGACACTGGCGCGCCCCTGACTGTAGGCGCTCGAATTAGCCACAAAGGCTGTAGGGAGGGTGCATGGGGTGGGAGTCCCCGGACACCAGTTGACTTCCCCGTGTGGAGGAAGGTTTTGGATCATTAGGGCCCACCCGAGACGAGCCTGGCCAGCGAGGAGATAGCGCTGCTGGTGCGAACCCGGGATGGGGACGCCAAGGCGGGTCCCGCAGCCTGGAGAACTGGCCAGAGAGATCTCCGCAGGCGCCCGAGACACTAAGGAACGCCAGCTTTGATCGGCTGGACAGAGGCTCTCTAACCCCAGTCTTTTGGACTGCGTTGCGCCTTCGAGTACTGAAAAATGGCAGCGAGAGGAAGTGGGTTCATAGTTTTATTTTATTCCTCCCCTCTCCGGCGTTTACAGTTCGGGTAAGGTGAGGGCAGCAGAAGTGAGAGTGTGCGCTTTGGAAAGAAGGGATTACTGCAGCCATTGAGGCCTGGCGGTGTTTACAAGGAGTGGTGTGGCTGCATGACTTGGCTCTTGCCATATGGCTTAGAAAAGCTCAGTTCCTGTACTCCCGTCTCCTTTGAGAGAACCCGTGGCCCACAGGTGACAGGAGAAGGTCTTGAGTGAGTAGTCTGCCCCCGGTATTTAGTGAGCAGGTCTAGGGTTGGGGGCCAAGTGGGCATCATACTCAGACAGCTCTCTGCTTGTGGACGCATGCTGACAGGCACTTCAGAAATGAGGTGCCACGGGCAGCAGGAATGGGGCAAGCTATTTGACCAGTTCCTCTGTGCTTAAAGGTACTGAAGGAAGCTTGCGCTTGGAGACAACTTATATGTGGCAGTCTCAGTCACTGATTTGTCCACTTTCACATCTGTGTGGACAACATGCAAATTGTGACTGGATTAACATGGGCAACCTAGATGCATTGACAAAAAGAATGATAATTGTGTGGTTGCAGAGACCTTAGATGTCATCTGTTCACTGCCAGGGCAGAAATCCCTTGTCAAAGTGTGTCCAGCCTGGGTTTAAACACACTCAGCAACAGGATACTCACTGCTTTACGCAAAGCTTGCCGAGCAGGACTAGTAACTTTTGTCTGGACAAAGAGGCCATTTAAATTTGGAAGCAGATGGAGGCCATTGACCGTGTCCTTTGATGGATCTTGGTTATAGCCATTGCCTACTTGTGAGATTTTGCCTTATGTGGGTCTTATTTTTCTTATGTTACAAGGAGAGTTAGAACTAAATGATTCCCAAAGACTCTTCCACCGCTGACACTCAGAAATTCCATGAATGCCTTGATCAATATTTTTCTTGCATTCAATCAGTTATAATATATTGTTAATAGGTACTAGACACATTCAGCAAGCCAAGAATGACCCTTGCTGGGGGAGCGGGAGCATCTGTCTGTTATTGGAAGGGAGAAGCAGGAGGTGCAGCATGCATGCTCTAGGGTGGCCTCAAATCAGATCCCACATCTCCACTGCTCCCCCAGGGAGTTAGTTTGCAGTCTGACAATTGTCCAGTAATTGGCTGGCACTTTTTGGGCACTTGCTTTATGTTGGACACTGTGCTAAGCACTTTAGGTATGATAACTTATTGAATCCTACTTCATGGATAAAGACATGTCCTCAGAGAGTAAAGTAACTTGTTTAGGGTCACATGGCTAATGAGCGGCAGTGCCCTAAAGCAGTGATTTGCTGCGTGTCTTGTGTTAAGTATTGAACAAAGAAAGAATCAGTGGCATCTAGCTGCATTGGAATAGTTTCTTGGATATCCCTCCTCATCTTGCTCTTGATTTCTGGAAGCCTTATCAGCACCATCTCATGAAGAGCAGTTATCCTGGGGTATGCTTATTCATGCTTCAGAATAGTGCAGTAGGTAAGCGTTTGGGCACTGGAACCAAAAGCTCTCAGGTCAGATCTCAGCTCTACTTTATCTTGTGTAACCTTAGGCAGTTACTTAACCTTGGAGCCTCAGTTTCTTCTTCTGTAAAATGGAAACGATTAGGCTCATTGAACCCCTGCAGAACAATCTTTGGAGTCAGACAGGCACAGATTCAAATCTTAGCCCTTTCACTTTCAAGCAGTGTGACCACAGCCAATTTATTTAACCTTGCTCAGCCTCAGTAAAGTGAGAAGTGGCATAGCACCTGCCTTAGAAAGTTTTGAAGATGAAATGACAGAAATGTTTGTAGAGTCTGATCACAATGTCTGGTTGGCATTTGGTAAGTGGTGATTGCCCCTTTGATAACAGCAAACTTCTTATGGTTGTCAGGTCATCACTGGAGGCCACTACGATGTTGACTGCTATGTGGAGGACCCCCAGGGGAACACCATCTACAGAGAAACCAAGAAGCAGTACGACAGCTTCACATACCGGGCCGAGGTCAAGGGCGTTTATCAGTTTTGCTTCAGTAATGAGTTTTCTACCTTCTCTCACAAGACCGTCTACTTTGACTTTCAAGTGGGCGATGAGCCTCCCATTCTCCCAGACATGGGGAACAGGGTCACAGCTCTCACCCAGGTGAGTGAACATTAGCAGTTTGGGGCTGCTGAACCCCCTGGCACGTTCCTCCTCATTGACCTCTGTCTAGGCTGGTGGTCGGAGTCATCATCCATCCAGCTCCCAGTCTGGAAGTCTCAGGGTTGGTTTTGCCTCTTTCTTCACACCTAGTCCTAAAGAATGCCATCCTCTTCTTTCAATCTTCCTTTCCACTCTCTAACCAGATCCCTGCAGTACTTTCTTCTGATATTCCTGTCTCTACTCTTTCATTCCCGCTCAGTATTTTGCACAGTACCACTTTTGAAGTACCTGTGTCATGTGTCTCTGCTTATATGATGTGCCTGTATCATGAAGACCAAAGTCCTACTTTGTGTGATGTATTAAAGTAACACAAGGTACCGTTACAAAATAAATGCCAAACATCAATGGCTTAACAGAATAGAAGTTTATTCTCACGCATAATCTAGAAAAGGTTGGTGGGGAGCTTTCCTCCATGGTGTGACTCAGGAATCCAGGCTCATTCTTTCTTGTCATCTTTCTGTCTTCCCTTAGGGCTTCAGGGTCTTCTGCCTGTAGCTGCCAAAGGAGGAGAAAATGAGAAAAGTCCATCTACTTCTTAAAAGCCCATGCCCAGTGGGAATACATATCACCTGCTCATGCCCCATGGGTGAGAACTTAGTCATGTGGCAAACCTGGATGAAAGGAAGGCTGGCAAGTACAGCCTTAGCAACAGCTCTACACTATAGAGGAGAAACTGTGACATTTTGGGGGGATAGTCATGTCTGTCACCCTTGGCTGTCAAGGTTCATTATTCTATTATCCCAGCCTCCTTAATCCGTCTTCCCTTCTGCTATTTAAGCTCCTCCTTCCCTTTCATATGCAGGCTGGCTTCCTGAGGGCTAGGACCCTGAATGTTTTACTTTTGTATCCTCAGTGCTTCAGTGCATAAGGTGGGGCACAGGAAGAAGCTCACCAAACACTTGTCAAATGACTGTCAGGGCCCAGGGAAACCTGTAAGACAGGAATAACCATCGATAGCTGCACGTGTGCCAGAACCAAAAGCACAGCGTCTTGAACTTTCAAGGAGGCCAGATGATCTGGGCTGCACTCCAAGGTGGCTCCGTTCCTCTGTGGCTCTGGACACACTCATGAATGCCTGTGGATTCATTTGCCCAGTCTTCCACCTTCCCTATGCAGTTGGAGGCTAGAGCTGCACTGTTCAGTACAGTAGCCAGTGTCTAAATTTGGCTATTTAAATTAATTGATATTAAATTAAAAATTCACTTCCTCATCTGCACCATAGCAACACTCCAGGTTCTCAGTAGTCACAGGTGACTAGTGGCCATGCACAGAAAGTTCCATTGTCCAAAACTGGGTTTGAGCTTTGAGCTTGGCAACATGACTGCTGTTAGAAGATCCAGCCAAGGGTGTGTATTGTGTGTAAGATCTTTTGCAACCAATACTCATGAGAGTTTTATTGGCCACTATTGAAACAGCCTCTATTCGGAAGATTCTGTAAGTCTCCAAAAGCTGAGCTGAAGAACTTCCCCCTTAACCAGTAGAAAACAGATTGGTAGGAAAAGCTTTAATGAATTAGGTCAATAGAGACATTCTTTCCTGGAGCCTGAGCAGTAGTTTGATTTTGTTGCAGGAAAGGGTGATTTATGCTTCCCTTTTCTTCTATCTTAGAACCTCTTCTTTGCTCATGCTTAGCCTCAAAAGAGCCGTTTCCTTCCACTTCTCTGACCCTGCTTCCTTGAACCATCTGTGCCTGCCTTTGAGAGTACTTGCTTTTATGCCGACATTCACTCAGTTTACACACTGTGCCGGTAGTGGATGGCTCTGTGCCTGTGCTGGGCGCCCTGCAAGGAGCACAGCCCTGCAAGCCAGTTGGCCATGGGGCACTGTGGTCAGAGCTGTATGAAGTGCCAGGGGTCTTGAGGAGGCACTGATGAATTCTTCCAGGAGTCAAGAAGGCTTCACTGGGAGAGCTTTACCTTAAACTTGACAAGGTAGAAGCTTGGCCTCCTCGATGAAGAGAGCAGGTGACATTTATGGAGTGTAACTTACTTTCTTCTCGCCAGCCCTTTTCATCTTGCTTCGCATGGGTCCCCTTTTACCCAGCAGCTGCTGTCTCGCCTCTCCCCAGACTTCTTGCAGTGCAGTGGTGGGCCAGAGGCCATGGTTTCTGGCACAAAAGTAAGTATTAGGTGAAAGAACAGTTTCCATAGTGACCAGGGCCCAGGCCAGGGATTCAGGCCCAAAGGACTTGTTTCAGGCCTGAGCTCAGGAAAACCAGGCTCCTAGGAGAGAGGACCTGGGCCAGGAGAATGTGACTTCAGGAAAGCCAAGCTCGAGGGGCTTCTAGGCTTCCTGAGAATCTGGGCAGATCCTGGTCAGAGCTGAAGGTTTCTGACAGAGGTCAAAGGCCAAGAGCTACCTCCCTGGTGGCCTAGGAAGGGTTAAAGGTTTTCCTAAGTGCTCTGAGGCCAGCTTCTACTTCCCTGTCACTGAGTTCTTGAAGAATTTAAAGAAGCAGATACTTGGGTCAGGGGAGGCCTGATGAGGTGAGGGCTGCAGGAATTTGTCAGTGGTTATAGACTGAAGACCTCAGCATCCACAGGTGGCTGGGACAGGATTGAGTGTCAGTGTGGAGATGGAGGAAAGGGATGGTGCGAGAAGTAGGATGGGTCAGGGTGTCACCATGAAGTGGCAACTATCATCCCTGTGAGGCTCCAGGACACTAGTAGCCAGCCAGGACTGGTGGTCTTAGCAGGGTGGAAAGTCACACACAGGAGGAGAGCTGAGGAATCGTGGCCTGGGAAAACAGGACCCAGAAGCAGAGGGGTTCTGTTGGTTTTCTGCTGGGTGGGAAGCTGGCTGAGGGATTCCTAACTGAAATGTTGTGGTAACAGGCTGAAGAGGATTTAGACGAGCACTAATGGAAGATCTCAGTGGATGGGGAAGTAGCATGTTTTATGGTGAGGGTGAGCATCCAGGTGTCTGTGATTCTCGGGGATATATTGCTCTGGGGTCTCTCGCAGGTCTGTGTAAGGTCCTGAAGGTGTCTGCAGGTGTTAGTTGCCAAGAAAGCTGTAGAGTATCACCTATTGCTCCGTTACCCTCTTGGAACTGGTCCCTTTGCTGTCACTGACCTGATCTCATCTGATCTGATCTGAGATTGTTCCTTTAAAGGCCACCGAGGCCTCTTCATGCAGTCCTAGTGCCGGTTTCTGGCCTATGTCACTGGATCTCGGCCAGAGAAGATGGCTTCACATAAATATCTGACTTATCCTCTGTCTTGGTGTCTGCACCTGTGATTTCTGTGTCCTCCATCTTTTCTTCTTCCCTTCCTCCTTCCTCTCCAGTGATTCTGGGTCCTGGGAGAAGGCTGGAGATGCTGACCAGTACTGCTGAATTCCCAGGCCAAGGCCTGCAGTCCAAGGAGCACCCAGTCAAGTGAGTCCAGTGTTTCTGAATGAGTTTGTGACAAATAAACTTGGAGAATGGAATTCTAGCCTGGAAAATCAAATGAGCCCTTCCGTAGTGTTCTCTGCGGATTTATACATACAAATGTGTACGCATATGTGTACCTATGAATACATATCCGTGTGCCACACACATACATATACACATATGCTGTGACCATGATACACACATGTATACACTTACATGTGTGTCTCCATCCCTCTCGCTGATTTCAAGAATGATCTTCTTTGTTATCAAGTCCTGTGATTTCAGTGCCATCAACTTCCTCCCAATCCACTCTTCCCTGACATGGTGACCTTCTTAATTGAGGCCCGCATCTTCTCTTCCCAGTGGAATTGCAGCCACCTAAGTGGTTTCCCTGCCTGTAGACTGGTTCACACACATCCCTTTCTGCATCATATCTGCCAGAGGCAGATTCTCGTAAAGTGGGACTCCAATCTTGCCAATCTTCTGCTCACAGAGCCACATGGTAAAGCCTTGGACCTCAAGGCCCTTTACTGTGAGCTTCCACCTTCCCACAGCTGCTTCTCCATGCATCCCCATCACCATGTCAGTCCCTGATCCCAGACCAAGCCCTGTATAGTTCTTTGCTTGTGCTTCTGCTGCCTGGGATGTGTTCTCATCCTCAGCCTGGTGACGTCCTGCCCATCCATCAGGGCTCAGCTTGTCTTGTCCCATGTCAGGTACTCCATCTTCTCTGGCAGGCTCAGCATCTTTCTCCTGGGTATTCCCACGACTCTGCATACCCTTCTGTTGTTGGCTTTTTTTATATTGCATTATAGTTGAGTAATTTTTTCTCTAACTTGTGAACTTTCTGAGACCCAGGACTGTGTCTGGCTCTGATTCTTAATTCCTTGGGCCTAGCACAGTGCCTGGAAGAAAAATAAACATTGAATAAATGTTTGAATGAAGGAATTAGTGGAAGTGTGAGCGATTAAAACTCAGCCATGATTTGAAATCCTTGTAACTTCATCCTACAAGTATCTATCCTGAGTCCCCCAGCCCCACCTTCAATCCTTTGTGATTTTCCAGGGATCACCAGGGTGATGTAAATACAAAACAGATTTGTATTACCACGTCTGCCTATATAGGTAGTGTCTGGCAGGGAGCACTAGGGAGGCTTCTAGAAATGGCATATATTGAGTTAGCTTTGACACGGGTTCACATAGGTTAAGCCCGACTCCGCATTTACCTCTTTCCTACTTCTTTCCCAGTTTAGTGTTCTATTCCATCTGTGAGAGTTGACATACTCTAGTGAGCTTTGGAAGCATTCCCCAGAGAGCTAGGAGGAGCAACCACAAATGTGACCATTGCCCCCAGTGCAGAGACCTGCACCCGAGCTTTCTCTTCTGGTGGTTGGCCTTTGAAGCCAGTTCGCTTTGGAAGTTCCCTTTGGAGTCAACTTCCTGATGTCTGGAACCCTTCTTAGGATCATTTGTCCCTTTTTCAATATCAAATGTCTGCAGGTATAGCCCACCTACCAAATGCGGGGAAGTGAAGAAGTCCAATGCCGACTACACTCCAGTTGTGAAAGATGATATGTAGCCCAAAATAATAGGGCATAGAGGATGTCACTGAGAAAACGAGACAGAGGTACTCACTGGGGGACAAATAGGCTTGTTCTTCACTTGATATTGCTCCTTGAGCTGGTACCCAGTCTAACACTATCAGTTCCATCTGCTACACAGTGATCATGCCACCTTTCTACGTGTGACATTTCACCACTTCTTACACATGGACCAGGATGAGAGGGCCAGCCACGGTGTGCAGGAGAGTCCCATAGCTTTGGGAGGTAGACCTGTTGCCAGAAAGATGGAAGCTGCTGCCCTGTAATGCAGAGGCTGAAGGGAAGCTTTTGTTCTTCCTTACATAGTCTAGTTCAGCTCCTAGAGTGGCCCAGAGTTAAGGATACCCAATGAGGCAAGTAAGGGTAGCACCACTGTTTGGCAGTGGTTTCCTGTTTGTCTTCTGGAAGTGGTTTAATGTGAGAGAGAAACAAGGGTGTTGGGGAGGGAGGTCACAGAGTGACTTAGTCTTTTCTAGTTTATTGTACTGTACTTTACAAATAGTTTGCCTTTGGAGTTTGGGAACTGAAGTGAGTGTCTGGTGCATGCTTTGTGAATTCCTCTAGCCTGAGAACTCACTGATAGGATAGAATTTTCTAGGTCTTGGATACATGGTGTTTTAGAGGCTGCCTCTGAATAAGAACTCAGTGTTTTCCCACGGGCATAATGTGTTAGTTGTCTGTTGCTGAGTAACTAATTACTACAAACGTAGTGTCTTAATGCAATACTCACTTATTACTGCACAGCTCTGTACGGTGTGAGCCTGAGCAGGGTGGCCAGTTTCTTTGCTTGGAGTCTCCCAAAGCTGATGTCAAGGTGGTGGCAGGTTGGGCTCCTACCTGGAAGCTCTGGGGAAGGATCTGCTTTTATGCTCATTCAGGTTGTCGGTGGAGTTCAGTTTTTTGTGGTTGTAGGACTGAGGTCCCCATTTCCTTGCTGACTGTTGTACCCTCAGCTCCTGGAGGCCTTTTTCTGGTCCTGGCAGGTGGTCACCTCCACCTTCAAAGCCAGTGTGGCACACTGTATTCTTCTCATGCTTGGAAACTGTCTTGACTTCTGCAACTAGCTGGAGAAAGCTCCTGGCGTCTAAGGGTGTCTGTGATTAGATCAGGCCTGGATAACTTCCCCATCTTCAGGTCAGCTGTGTCATATTAACATGATGCAGTCACAGCGGTGACAGCTCATCATATTCACAGCTTTCTGGAATTAGGGCAGGGGATCTTGGTGGTGGTGGGAAGGACATTTTCAGACTTCTGCCTACCACACTGAATATTTTTGCAGGTAAAGAAAGTTATGATGTAGTATGTGTTACACATAAGCATATGTGTCTATGTGGTGCCTGTTTATATATATGTGTCTTTGCATGTGTGTGCATGTGCTTACGTACATGAGGCATGTGTCTTCACGTGTTTGTGTTTATAGGTAAAACTATAGGCTGCAATTACATAATAGAATGAGCATGAGCAGTGGATTCAGAGTCCAAACACAACTGTGGTCTAGTTCACACTTCACTGTTTATTAGTTGTGTGACTTTGGGCAATTTGTGTAGCCTCTTGGAGCCTCAGTTTCCTCATCTGTATGTGGGATAAGCCCTCATTAACAGTGAGGGTAATGATCCATGCCTATCAGGGATATTGTAAGGACTGGATAAGAGAGTATGGGGCAGTGCTTGAAAGCATAAGCTCAGGACTCAGACTCTAACTCAGCCACATACTAACTGTGTGGCTCTGGGCAAGTTACTTAACCTCTCTGAGCCTCAGTTAGGCTTGTTGTGAGGATTAAATAAAACCACATAAAACCCTTAGCATAGATTCATAGTTAGCATTCAGTGGATGTCACCTAGGATGCTGACGACAGCATTTGCTGTTTGCTGGATCCCACATATGTCTATGGGTTAGCAGCGTGACTGCTTTTCTCTTCCTGCCCAGATGGAGTCCGCCTGCGTGACCATCCATGAGGCTCTGAAGACGGTGATTGACTCCCAGACGCATTACCGGCTGCGGGAGGCCCAGGACCGGGCCCGAGCGGAAGACCTTAATAGCCGAGTCTCTTACTGGTCCATCGGCGAGACGATTGCCCTGTTCGTGGTCAGCTTCAGTCAGGTGCTACTGTTGAAAAGCTTCTTCACAGAAAAACGACCCATCAGCAGGGCAGTCCACTCCTAGCCCTGGCATCCTGCTCTAGGGCCCCTCATGTCCCAGCCTGGAACAGCTCTCGTAGGTCTCCTAGGCGCGTAGCCCAGGGTGGAGGCAGAACGATGCTGCTGTGGTAGCCCTTTGCCTTTCATGCCTATGCTTGATTCTTGCACCTCAGCAGCTGAAGGTCTCAGAGACCAGTAATCAGAAGGCATCCGACTGCATTATGTGTGCAGCACTGAAAAGATGTTTACAACTAGGCTAGGGATTAGCCACTGTGGGAGGGTGGGCAGGCAACAGTTCAGTGGCCTGGCTGGTAGCAGGAACTCCAAGTGCCCAGGCCTTTTGGGCAGCTCAGGGCCCTGCCTCTGTTTCATGATGCATGGGTCATTTGTCTTGGGTGTCCTATCCCATGTGGAGAAGAAAGGGGCTCTAAGTTCTGGCTCTTCCTCCCCTGGGGTTCTCTGTACCTGAGGTTACCAGGCCCTGGGCAGTTTTGCAGATCTGCTTACCCCAGGTGAGCAACAGTGTCAGCCATGCAAGCAGGACAGAATGGTGACTGGGTGCCCTTGGTGAGCTGTGTATTTCCTAGGAGGTAGAAAACTGTGGGAAACTGTGGCTAATAAAAACTAAGTGTGAGCATCCTGGAGACTTGTGCCTTTATTTCTGTCCCTTTCTGGGGACTCCAGAGCTTACTGCAGAGCATGGGTGTGTACATAAATAATTAGAGTGTGAGACAGAGTACCTAGAGAGGTGCAGAGGGTACTGTGCAGAGATGTATAGGGTGGGCAAGAAATCACTCCTTCCAGGTGAATGAAAACAAAATAGGAAGTCTCCTCACGTGGTCACACACCATGTTGTACAATGGAACTTTGCAAATGCTGTTTCCTGTGATAATACCTTCTCCCTGATATCTGCATGCTCTGCTCCATCATTTCCTTCTGACCAAAAGGCACATTATCAGTGAAGTCCCTCCCAACCACTCTTCAAGATGGTACCGTCTCACTTGCCCTTAGTCCTCCTTGCCATTGGTAAGAAATGAATGCATACCCATCAGGTGTCTGTGCAGTAGCTCTGGAGGGAAGATACAATGTCTCCACTAAAGGAAACCTATCAAATCTGAAATCCTGTACCATCTGATAGGCATTAATGCATTGTAGGAAAGGAAGCGAAATAATCTCTTTAAAAAGATGCCCCATAAACCTCACAAATTATTTAGCTTGATTAAAGGATAAATATTGCTTATCTTTCATATGTTTTTGATATTTCTTTTCTCTGATTTTAGAATTAAGTACTGGGTATATATAAAAGGTTACTTGCGAAGTATGTCTAAGGTGAAATATGTCTAAAGTGAAAAACAATACAAAATCCTATGCTCCCGCTACCTAGATTAAGCACTGCAACATGACTCATTGCTTCTGGAATGCTCTCTACTTGCCCTTCTCCTTCACCCTCTGAGGGAACCACCAGCCTGAATGTAATCTTTATCAAGCACTGAGAAAGGAGTTTAAAGAATCGAAGGACACAGCTTTACTAAAACTCACGTTGTCTTCCACTTTTTGTGGAAACTAGGTTCTTTCAACCTTAAAAAACAAAAACAAAAATGGGAATGCTGGTGATACCTGTTTTATTTATATAACATTGTAATCATTTATCCGTGAATATGTAGATTCATTGAGGGGACAAAAACCCTGCCCCACTGGTTGATTTAGGAAATAAGGTTGGCAATAAAACGTACTGCTTATGCAGTGTTTATGTTTTGATCAATTAGGTACTAATAACAGTTGTAATAACTACCCAATCCAGAAGAAATATTTTTAACACTTACAGTTTTACGGTTAAACAGCATATGAAACATTTTGAAATTCAAGATTTTTTGTTATAGAGAAATACAATAGGGTACTCTATATAATTTCAAACAGAGTAATACAGTTCCATAAGAAAGATGAAATGGAAGTATGACTCTAAGAAGGAAGGAGAAAGATGGAAAATTTCTGAGCATTTATTTATGGATAATGATGGGTATCACATCATCTTGGTAATTAGAATCCACTGATACACTTAAAATAGTGATGTAATTTTCAAAAGTAATGGTTTAATATATGGTAGAAATTATCTCCTTTGTCACTATTTAAATTCATGATGAAATATTTTAGATGTCAGCTTTAAAAATGTATGAGGCCTTAGAGTTTCTCCAGTGCTTTTAGAGGATATTTAAGCAAAAGAAATAGGAAATGCTGTTTGCATCTGGATTTTCTGGAGAGACTCTTTCCTTGATATCTGGGAAGCTTGGTGAAAAGGGTGTCAGCACTGGCATTTTAGTAGAAAGAGGACTGGTGGGTAAGATACTCAACCTCTGTGAACCTTCATTTCCTCATCTGTAAAATGGGCAGAAGGGAGTATTTTTACTGGCCAGGGACTTGGGGCTTATGCATTGGTGAACAGAATTAGGATTCACCCTGTTTTCAGTAAAATCCCTTTATTTATTTATTTATTATTATTATTATTATTATTTTTTTTTTTATTATACTTTAAGTTCTAGGGTACATGTGCATAACGTGCAGGTTTGTTACATATGTAT
>NW_016808547.1:3109089-3117626 GCF_001698545.2 Rhinopithecus bieti | reverse complement strand
AATCTCCTGGTGTGCCCGTTTGCTTAAAGCGCAGTATTGGGGTGGGAATTACCTGATTTTCCAGGTGTTGTGTGTCTCAGTTCCCCTGGCTAGGAAAAGGGATTCCCTTCCCCCTTGCGCTTCCCAGGTGAGGCGATGCCTCACCCTGCTTCAGCTCTCGCTGGTTGGGCTGCAGCAGCTGACCAGCACCAATTGTCCGGCACTCCCCAGTGAGATGACCCCAGTACCTCAGTTGAAAATGCAGAAATCACAGGTCTTCTGTGTCACTCGCGCTGGGAGTTGGAGACTGGAGCTGTTCCTATTCGGCTATCTTGCTCCGCCCAGTAAAATCCCTTTAAATTTGAGGCCTGGATGGAACTGACAGGTGGAATTTGGAAGCTTATCTATTTAGCTCACATGGGAAGCAGAATCTCCCAGGGAAAAGACATAGGACCTCTGACTCTAACTGAGGTTCCGGATTATTATGAGTGATTTTCAAAAATTGTCTAATGGCGTTGGTTTGCTCCATACCATAGATTTTAAGAGACAGTAGAGCTTCGGGGATGAGATCTCCCATAAAATAATTATGGATCTGCACTGGCAAGCTGATCTTGACTCCAAAGACCAAGAGTTGGTTTGTGGTGCTGACTCTGAACCTTTGCGATGCAACTGTCTGGTAGTAAAATGGCTTTGTGTGTAAGAAAGCTTTAATCCTCGAGGCCCAGGCAACTTTACTTTACTGCAGAGCATTCTCTACAGGATGACTTTAGTGGGGAGGTGACGTTTTCTTTGTTGAAAGATAATTTTCCAAAGAAGGATAAAATCATAAGTGTTATACAAATATAAAATGAACGCATGTATTAGCGTTCTCCAGAGGGACAGAACTAATAGGATGTATGTATATATGAAAGGGAGTTTATCTTTTATTTTTTTATTTTTGAGATGGAGTCTCACTTTGTCTCCCAGGCTGGAGTGTAGTGGCCGGATCTCAGCTTACTACAAGCTCCGCCTCCTGGGTTTACGCCATTCTCCTGCCTCAGCCTCCCGAGTAGCTGGGACTACAGGCGCCTGCCACCTCACCCGGCTATAAAGGGAGTTTATTAAGGAGATTGACTCACACGATCACAAGGTGAAGTCCCACGATGGGTCCTCTGCAAGCTGTGGAGAAAGGAAGTCAGTAAAGGCTCAGTCCGAGTCCAAAAACCTCAAATGTAGGGAGGCCCACAGTGTAGCCTTCTGTCTGTGGCCAGAAGCCCAAGAGCCCCCGGCAAACTACTGCTATAAGTCCAAGAATCCAAAGGCCGAAGAACCTGGAGTCTGATGTCCAAGGGCAGGAAGCATCCAGCACGGGAGAAAGAGGAAAGCCAGAAGACTCAGCAAGCCATCTTATCCCACCTTCTTCCCCTTGCTTTGTTCTAGTGGCGCTGGCAGCCGATTGAATGGTGCCTACCCACGTTGAGGGTAGGTGGGTCATCCTCTCCCAGTGCATTGACTCAAATGTTTATCTCCTCTAGCAACACCTTCACAGACACACCCAGAAACAATACTAGCTATCTAGGCATCCTTCAATCAAGTTGACACCTAATATTAACCATCACAGCATGTTAGAGATTTTATTTTATGTACTAATCAATGAAGGAACCAGACAGATGTCCTAATGATTCAAAAGATAATTCAAAGGACAGATACATTTATACAGAGCTGTAAAACAGCTCAAAGACATCGAACCAGGCTAGAATCAGTAATCCAAAAGGATATGCTATGTGGAGAAAACACGAAGTTGCAAAAATAGCTCAGAGGAAGCTTAGAACCAAATAGCCTGGAGGGGTGTCCAGAAATGCGTAGTTTATTTTATTAAAACCATTTTTTCCTATCACTTCAAAAGGGGCTCCTGAGCTGTCACAGCCCCTGGGCAGTGGCATTGATTTCTAGTTTAATTAACTAGCAAGACCACCTGTTCCATGTTCTCTCTGGTTCTGTAAAGACTCATCCCTTGGCCTCTTTATGTCTGGGGTGGGAACAACTTTTAGCTATTGCTAGTCTTGGGGCTTTGCCTTAACCCTGCCCAACCTTTGTAAATATTTCCTCCCTTAAACTCTCCTCAACTTAAAATAGGGAGGAGGGAGGGAAGAAGGAAGGAACAATCACTTGTTATGGATTCGAGGTGCTATAGACTGACTATTTTGTTTCTCCCCAGTTAATATGTTGAAATTCTTCCCCACAAGGTGATGGTATTAGGAGGTGGGACCTGAGAGTGGAGCCCTCCTGAATGAGATTAGTGCTCTTATGAAAGAGGCCTGAGAGAAGGCCTGTTTTAGTCTGCTTAGTGTTGCGATAAAGGAATACCCAAGTCTGAGTAACTTATAAGGAAAAAATGGTTTATTTGGCTCACTGTTTTGCAGGTGGGGGCATCTGGTGAAGGCCTCAGGGTGCTTCCACTCATGGCAGAAGGCAAAGGGAAGCCAGTGTGCAAAGATCACAGGGTGAGACAGGAAGCAAGAGAGAGCGGTGAGGTGCCAGGCCTTGTTTAACAACCAGCTGTTGTGGGAACTGATAGAGTAAGAGCTCACTCATTCAGCAAGGACAGCATCAAGTCATTCATGAGGGATCTGCCCGCATGACCCAAACACCTTCCATTAGGCCCCATCTCCAACACTGCTATCAAATTTTAGCATGAGATTGGCAAGAGGACAAACATCCAAACTATAGTGGGCCCCTAGCCCCTTCTGCCATGTGAGGACTCAGTGACAAGACAGCCATTTATGAACCAGAAAGTGGGACCTCACCAAATACTAAATCTGCCAATGCCCTAATCTTGGACATCCCAGTCTCCAGAACTGTGAGAAATAAATTTCTGTTATTTATATGTCACCCAATCTATGGTATTCTGTCATAGTAGCCTAAATGAACTAAAACTCTAGGAAACAGGCATGGTTAGAACGAAACTGCAAATACGCATGTAACCACCCCTGGGTTGGGAAATTCTGGGAAAAGCCTGGATGTTCTTTTAAATGTGCAAGTGTATCCTTCAAACACAGAGACTTGTGTATTCAGTGTATGTCTTCCAGCCCTGTTGTTTGATCCTGTATGCGAATGTGCCTAGCACAATGCTGGTCTGAAACAAATACTAATTTCCCTCTTTCTACTCACACACACCCAACAAAACACTAATAAATAAACTTGATGTGATGGTATCTGAGAGAGTCTGGCCATCTAGATCTATCTATAAGAATGTATTATCAGACATTCTTGCTATTTCTTGTTGGAACTGGCAATTCAACAGCTTTTATTTGCTTCTCCCTGTAGTTTCAGTGTTATGTGCTATAGTCATTTGAGGGATGGTTCACTTTATCTGATCACAAGCCTTCTAAAATGAAATAGAAAACAGTTGCTTCCTTGGGGTTAGTTAGGGTGGCAGCACTCAGCCAATGGCCATATCTTTTTCTATGTATTTGGGGGCTTGTGTAAGAATTCTAAGAGCCATAAAAGTAAATATAATATAGTTATGAACTCCTAAATGACATATAAACTATTGGAGACTGTTCTGCTTTTCATAGAAAATGAAGCTGCTTCTGCTGAAGCTCTCTAGTGAATGCGGAAGCATGTTACTTTCTCTTGGAATTTGATTCAACATTGATTTTAAAAGTCACCTTTCTTGGTAACTGTATCCATTGCAAAAGGAAAGAAGCACAAGGGGGCCAGTGGGTTGTGTGATATAGGAAGAAGAAAAAGTCATGACTTTTCCTCTTAGGATCACCAAGCAGTCTTTTGATGACAATCTGGCTTCTCATATCATTTGCCTTCGAAAAGAGAATATATTTGAGTTGCATTTTTAATTGTAAAAAAAAATTTAAAACCCCATTCTCCTTTTAATTTATAAAGTAATCTTTCAGGCAATTAAAATATTAACTAAAATTAATATATTCCCCTGACTTCCCTGCAAAGCAACTGGGCCTTAAGCAGGTCTAAAGCCTGGGTGGACTGCACCTGGGACACCACCTTTGGGTTAGCCATGCTCACAGCCAGCACCCCAAAATGTGCTGGGTTTGTATTGCACCTGGTGGACAGACATCTGGGAACTGCAGAACAGTGGAGTAAGTGTATGTGTTGGATGGAGTTGGGGGCGAGGATAAGTTACAAAGACCCTATGTCATCTTCAGGTAGTGACCTGGCAAGGTGACCATCCTCCAAATCAAGCCTGGAGAAACCACAGAAGCAAGAGAGAAGCCTGTATCTGAGGAACTCTCTCACACACACAGCTGTGAGAAACTGGAAGAGGGGTCTGTGGACAGAGGTGGGAGGACACTGTAGCCTGGGGACAGAGGCCCCCGGAGAGCACTCAGAAGAAAAGTTGGAGGCCAAACATTTCCATTCTGTGCCTGCCTCTCCCATGTGTTGCCTTAAGGCACCCGCAAGAGTGGGCATCCTTGTCTTGTTCCAGTTCTTAGAGAAAAAGACTTCAGCTTTTCTTCCAGACCTGCTGTTTGATCCTGTATGCAAATGTGCCTAGCACAGTACTGGTCTGAAACAAATACTAATTTCCTTCTTTCTACTCACACACACCCAACAAAACAGCCGCCCCCTTGGCCATGAATTCAGTGGCACAGCCCAGGTTGCTGGTTGCTGTGTGGGGCAACAGCAGGTAGATCAAAGACCCTGTCTGGGTGGGAATCTAGTCTTCCTTGTCCTCCCCTTTTTAATGCCCAGGGGTGGTGGATTAAAAACTAAGGCCACCATTTTGTTCCAAAGCAGTTGTTTTTGAGAGTTTAAAGTGAACTTTGAATGAAGTTGTCAAGTATTAGCAAATGGGAATTTTCCATTGTGATTTTCTCTGTCCAGGGGTTCCCTTCCTGGACGCCAACCAGGGCCTGGCCTTTAGTCCTTCTCAATACACATCACCGGACCTCATGGGAGCATGACTCACAGCCCCTAACAGCTAGACTGCAGGGGATACAACAAATGGATACAAAATATCGTTATAGCAGAATCATTGGAACATGTTGTAAAGTAAATGGATATGCTTTGGTCAAGAATAGGCAGAGGCAGACATCTTGGCCAGAGTGACTCAGCAAGTTCAGCGCACAGGCGCATAACTCCACTTGTTATACGGCCCGGCCCGTTTGTGTAAGCCCATACTGGGCTCAGAGCCACTATTGTTTGTAAAAGGTGTAACTGCCCTGCTGATGTTGCACATACAGCTTGTGCCCAGAGAGAGAGAGAGTGTGAAGCTGTTGACCCTGTAAGGGAGAGGTAGCCTGGCAGGCCAGGGAATGCAGCTGTAAGTGTGGGAGCCGCAGGAGCCGCAGAGCCGGAGCAGGTAACAGAGATAAAGGCGGATAGTGTGAGAGAGCTGCTGAACAAAACCACATTTCACCTGCCTACAGCCCCCTGAGTGTTCTTTCTGCTATCTGCCACCCATCTACCCACTCCCCTTGGACCTCAGCATGGGCTGGAACCTGACACTTGGTGTGACACATGTAGACCACAATTTTTTTAAGTAGCATCATAAATATAGTCTACAAGAGAATATTTTAATAATATTTTGCTGTAACAAGAAGTCATAAAAAGAACCAAGTAGAAATGCTATATATGAAAAATATAAAAGTAGAATGTTGAAAATGACAGCAACAGGATGGTTATTTAGAGATAGATGCCTGGTGCTCATTCCCCACCTCCTCGCCCCACCACACCCCAAGAAAGGCAATGACTAAACAGCTAAGGTTTGACTAACATCATATTGAACAGTGAAAAGCTGAAGGCTTTTTCTCTAAGAGCTGGAACAAGACAAGGATGCCCACTCTTACCACTCTTATTCAACACAGTGCTGGAAGTCCTAGCCAGAGCAATTAGGCAAGATAAAGAAATAAAGGTCATTCAAGGAGCAATTCAAATTGTCCTTGTTTGCAAATGACATGGTCTTATTCCTAGCAAAACCTAAAGACTCCACTAGAAAACTATTAAAATTGACAAACAAATTCAATAAAGTTGCAGGATGCAAAATCAACCTACAAAACACAGTAGCATTTTTATATACAAATTACAATCTAGCTGAAAAAGAAATCAAGAAGGCAATCCCATTTATGATACCTATAAAATAAATAAAATACCTAGGTATATATTTAACCAAGGATGTGAAAAATCTCTACAAGGAAAATTGCAAATCACTGATGAAAGAAATTGAAGAGGATAAAATTCCCATGCTCATGGATCAAAAAATTAATATTGTTAAAAGGACCATACTACCCAAAGCAATCTATAGATTAAATGCAATCCCCATCAAAATACTCATTATATTTTTTGCAGAAATATTTTTAAAATCCTAAAATTTATATGGAACCACAAAAGACCCCAAATAGCCAACACAGTCCTAAGCAAAAAGGAACAAAGCTGGAGGTATCACACTACCAGACCTCAAAGTATACTACAAAGCTGTAGTAACCAAAACAGCATGGTACTGGCCTAAAAAGAGACACATAGATCAATAGAACAGAATAGAAAGCCCAGAAATTAATCTACATATCTATAGCTGTATTAGTACATTCTCACATTGATATAAAGAAATACCCAATACTTGGTAATTTATAAGAAAAAGGTTTAATTGGCTCACAGTTCTGCAGGCTGTACAGGAAGCATAGTAACAACTGTTTCTGGGGAGGCCTAAGGGAGCTTTTACTCATGAAGACAACACTTCACATGGTGAAGCAGGAGTATGAGACCAAGAGGGGAGGTGCCACACACTTTTAAACAACCAGAATGTGAGGACAGCACCAAGAGGTGCTAAACCACTCATGATAAATCTGCCCCCATGATCTGATTACTTCCCAGCAGGCCCCACCTCCAACATTGGGGATGACAGTTTGACATGAGATTTGGTGGGGACATAAACCCAAACCATAACACAGTGAACTGATTTTTGACAAAGGTGCTGAGAACCTTCATTGGGAGGACAGTCTTTTCAATAAATGGTGCTGAGAAAACTGAAAATCCACATGTGGAAGAATGAAAGTAGACCCTTATCTTTCACCCAACGCAAAAATCCACTCAAAATGAATCAAAGACCTAAATGTAAGACCCCAAATGATAAAACTATTAGAAGAAAACAAAGGGAAAACACTTCAGGACATTGGTCTGGGAAATGATTTTATAAATAAGACCTCAAAAGAAAAGGCAACAAAAGCAAAAAAAAAAAAAAAAAAAAAAGGGATAATACCAAACTAAAACATTCCACACAGCAAAAGAAACAATCAACAGAGTGAAAAGACAATCTGCAGAACAGGAGAAAATATTTTCAAAGTATTCATCAGATAAAGGATTAATATCTAGACTGTACAAGGAACTCAAACATATCAAAGATAAAAAAAATCCAATTAAACAAGGACAAACAATCTGAACGAATATTTCTCAAAAGAAGACATACAAATGGCCAATAAAATATATGAAAATATGCTCGGCATCACTAATTATCAGAGAAATGCAAATCAAAACCACAACGAGGTATCATCTCACCCCAGTTAGGATGGCTGTTATCAAAAAGACAAAAAATAACAAATGCTGGTGAGGATGCAGAGAAAAGGGAACTCTTACACACTGTGGAAGCTGAGGTGGGAGGATTGCTTGAACCTGGGAGACAGAGGCTGCTGTGTGCTATGATTGTGTCACTGCACTCTAGCCTGGGTAAGAGAGCAAGACCTTGTCTCAAAAATAAATCAATAAATCAATAAACAAGAAAGGAAAAAGGATGAAAAAGACTTTCCAGGAAAATAACCAAATGAAAAGTGAGGTAATAGTCATAGCATCTGTCAAAATAGAATTCAAGGCAAATTATCATACTGAACAGGAATATTACATACTGATGTTAAAGGAACTAATGGAGGGAATGATAGAGCAGGTAGAAACCACCATCATCAATGTACAGAATTAATAACCGTATTAATTAAGAGCAGCAGACAGGATTGTCTATCAGGCTCCAAGGGAGACAATGCTGTGCAGCTGCTTCAAAACTCTCAGATGTGGTGATGCCTCACTCACACAGGCCATCTGACCAATGAAAAAGCTCTACAGCCTGGTGATTTGGAAGAGTTAAACGTGGGAGTAGGGGGGTGGAGCAAGATGGCCGAATAGGAACAGCTCCAGTCTCCAACTCCCAGCGCGAGCGACCGGTGATTTCTGCATTTTCAACTGAGGTACTGGGGACATCTCACAAGGGAGTGCCGGACAATCGGTGCTGGTCAGCTGCTGCAGCCTGACCAGCGAGAGCTGAAGCAGGGCGAGGCATCGCCTCACCTGGGAAGTGCAAGGGGGAAGGGAATCCCTTTTCCTAGCCAGGGGAACTGAGACACACAACACCTGGAAAATCGGGTAACTCCCACCCCAATACCGCGCTTTAAGCAACTGGCACACCAGAAGAATATATCCCTCACCTGGCCGGGAGGGTCCCACGCCCACGGAGCCTCCCTCATTGTAAACACAGCAGTCTGCGGCAATCTAACCGCAAGGCAGCAGCGAGGCTGGGGGAGGGGCGCCCGCCATTGCTGAGGCTTAAGTAGGTAAACAAAGCC
>NW_016808547.1:3089081-3105243 GCF_001698545.2 Rhinopithecus bieti | reverse complement strand
GGCACTATTCACAATAGCAAAGACTTGGAATCAACCCAAATGTCCATCTGTGACAGACTGGATTAAGAAAATGTGGCACATATACACCATGGAATACTATGCAGCCATAAAAAAGGATGAGTTTGCGTCCTTTGTAGGGACATGGATGCAGCTGGAAACCATCATTCTTAGCAAACTATCACAAGAACAGAAAACCAAACACCGCATGTTCTCACTCATAGGTGGGAACTGAACAATGAGATCACTTGGACTCGGGAAGGGGAACATCACACACCGGGGCCTATCATGGGGAGGGGGGAGGGATTGCATTGGGGAGTTATACATGATATAAATGATGAATTGATGGGTGCTGACGAGTTGATGGGTGCAGCACACCAACATGACACAAATATACATATGTAACAAACCTGCACGTTATGCACATGTACTCTAGAACTTAAAGTATAATAAAAAAATGGAAAAAAAAAAAAAAGTGGGAGTAGAGGGGATTGGGGCACATTCAATCTATTATTTTACCAGAATCTTCCTCCCACTAATACATATTAAAGAGTTGGCTTTTCTCTTAAGGACAACCCTCCAGCAATAGTCCCATAATTTATTGCGATCAGAAAGATGGTGCCTTCTGAGAGGCTTGGCCCGTATGCTGGGGCAAGGCAGGCTGCTTTCCAGACAAGGTAAAACTCGCAGGCCCATTCTTGCTTATCATTCAGCTGTAAGTATTTCATGGTGGCCTCCTTCCAGGCCTGGGGACCTACGTGGTTGTGATTTCCCATGGATTAATATCTCCCTCCTGGAGCACAGTTGGGTGATGTTGTGAACAAAAGCCATCTGATCTAGTGTTTACAATGTATTCTGGGCTTCCATATTGTATGATGTGGGACATGGAGTTTAGCAATTTAACTTCCTCATTTCCAAACTTTCAGGCTCACTTCCTCTTCAGCCTTAGGGAAAAACATAGCTGAGGTGAAGCCTATGGCCACTTTATTCCCAGTCTGTACAAGAATAAATGGCCCCTGACTGCTCAGTGTTCCATCTCGCCCGGTTTGCTTCCTCTGTGCTTTGACATTTGCATAAATCCTTCTCTTACACTCTATCCTGACTGCCTGCTTGCAGTGGGACAGTCTTTAAACTCTGTATTCTAGGACGTTCATCTCCAGAGAGCCAAAAGCCAGAGTGCATCTGTGCTAGGACTTTACCTGGTGCAGGTCTACTGGGGAGACCATTCCCCTGTGACATTTATTTAAGCAAAATTGTAAGAATGCTGATAGAACATTCTTGGTCAAACTCACAGGCAAGCAAAATCTAACACAGCTGAATGACAGGATACGGAGCAAGTTTGGGGAGAACCTGTTTTTCCAGCTCTGGTGGCAGTGACAGACTAGAATGTTGGTAACTCCTCCTTGCTCACCAGCAAACTGCAAATTGGAACTTTTAGGTTATGTAGAAAGCAACTGTCTTTTTCCTAATATAACTCTAGATATAAGCCTTTGTATACCCTCAAAACTACTGAGCCATTATAATTCTGGAGATACTAACATAGTTTAAGGCTATTTTCCTTCTGCAGGTTTGTGTTTTTCAGTTGAATATTTGACCATAGGAAGAAATAGTCTTCAGATATGGCTTCTTCACCAGTAACTACTTTACATTTTTTATCACATCCTGGAGAAATTGTTCAAGAACTTGATAAAACTTTTACATGTTTTGTTGGCCTATTTTCAGCTTTCAATAGTGCGCAGGAAACAGTAATGGCTTGGCTACCTTTGTTCAATATAGACTCCTGGTGGCTGAAGCCCCCACACCCTTTGTTTAAAGCCACTGTGAGAATTAGAATTAGTAGGAAAGAGTCCTCAAATGACAATATAATATTTCAAACTAAGTGAAACAGGGCTGTACTCAGGCAGATTCTCCTTCAAACATGGTTTGAATCAAAACCAATTTTATTAATGTATATGCACTCACCTCAGCTCTAAGAAATTGGGAAAAACATACCCTAAGCATTTGTGGTTTGATAAGATTATCACAAATCCAGAGTAGCCTCACAGACAGCAGCAAATTAGTAGAACCTAATTTGCTATTAGCTAATAGCGAATTAATAGAACTAATAGTTTAAGATTAACTCTTCTAAACTAATTATCTTGGGCTTCTGATGTAAAAAGGAAGATCCCTGTCTCCTCCTGACATCCAGTTCCTTAAAATCAACCCAAGCAAGTAAGAGTAAAATAGAATTTAAATTACTGAAACCAGGAAAGAGCCGTAGTCAAAAATCACTAGCTATGAAGAGTTGCTGTCAAATGCCGTGATATTTGAACTAAAGGGAGGGAGAGGACTAGAACAGTCCTACAGGGTTAAGACTTTCCTAAAAGAAGAAGGTTTTGGTCCTGGAGGGCCAAGTGATGGAGCTTGGAATGGCAGCGTCTAGGGGACATGTGTGAGCATCAGTGGCAACCCCTTCTCTATTCCTCATTTCAGAGTGGCAGGGCAGGTGGGGTCAGAGGACAAGCTTTTCAGGCAGGTGTGCAGGAGATGTGGCGGGTGAAGGAAGGGTTGGGGGGAGCTTTATAGCCCCAAATCTCTGGAGAGCTGGTGAGAAAGGATGTGGACAAGGCACCTCTGACTCGCAGCTTGCTTCTGCTTCAACTTCTCCCCACACAGTGCAACTCTTCAGCAAATCAGTGACCTGGATCACAAAAGGAAAAGTTACAATTCAAGACCAGGATCACAGCAAAGTAACAAATAGAAGGCACGCAGGGAATGTATTTCGGAAGAATTACTTCAGGAAGCCAAACAGTGCACACGTTTTTCCCCCCCATAGTCTTAGGAAAAGGAAACAAACAAACAAACAAACAAAAAACAGTAAGACTTCAGAAAAGGTTATAAGAAATTGTAGAAGGGATTATAATACAACAAAAGAGATGAAAAGGAGCTGTCCAATCTCAGGAAATGTGTGGAAGAGGAAACACCATTTCAGAAATGATAGTTAACTTTAAGATGCCAAAATGAGAACAGGCGCTGCACTGCTGAAATCAAGGGAGGGACACTAAAGAAAGCCTTGAGAAGACTGTCTGAAAAACAAATGGAAAATAGAACAAAAGCTGAAAGTTATTAGGGAAAGCCAGACAGCTTTGTACAACAAAGATATCCATCATGCAGATAATTGGTGTTCCTGGAGAAGAAAACAGAACAAATTCAAAGACATAAAAAAAGAAAGCCTTAATAAAAGTCAAGGAAGACCTAAATCCTCAGTTTAAAAAGGTACCTTGCATAAAAAATAAAGCAAAATGATGAACACAGACAGATTCTGGTGACATTCCTGGGCTTCTAGGAAAGATAAAGAAACAAACAACATTGAAGTTTCATCAAACAAACAAACAACAAAGACAAAACAGCAAGTAACCTGACAGAGGGAGAAATCATGTGGCCTTACGCTTTTCGTTGACATTTACTGAGATGAGACCATGGAATAGTGTCC
Source organism: Rhinopithecus bieti (assembly GCF_001698545.2). Lineage (NCBI taxonomy): Eukaryota > Metazoa > Chordata > Mammalia > Primates > Cercopithecidae > Rhinopithecus > Rhinopithecus bieti. Next base: position 3,101,774 of record NW_016808547.1, on the reverse strand, counting down.
TCAAGGAACTCAGGGAGAGAGAGTGTGGACCCAGGGAAATGATACACTGCTAACTTGTCATTCAGATACAAAGGCCACAGATGGCCTTTCTAAAACTAGAAGGAATTCAGGGCAAAGAGCACCTTTGAACCACTCTTGAATCAGCTACCCCAGGAAAAACTCTACTGAGCAAGGAAAGAAAAGGGGCCATCATAAAAAGGGCAGGTGGTGAGCAAGCATTTCATCCATTAAAAAATACAAACATTTCATCCATTTAAATATACAACTATGAACAATCTAAGGACAATAAATTTTATGAAGTCAAATTATTTAAGAATTGCAATACAGCAAATTGAAATTGAGAATTAGGAGGTGAGGGAAGATAAGAGAAAATGTAAATGCTAGCTTTCTAACTTTTTATGATAGAACATTAATGACTACAAAAGAAATTACATTGAGTTCTTGCTAGGCGCCAACCACAGTTCTTAGTGCTTTATGTGTAGCATTTCATTAATCTCTCACAACAGCTCAGCAGCATAGGAACCATTAATATCCCCATTTTACAGATGAGGAAACTGAGACACAGAGAATTTAATCTTTTCCCAAGACTATGCAGCTAGCAAGGAAAATAAGGAAAGCCATTTGGTCATCTCAAGAGGCCCTGAAAACTAAGTTTGTAAGATCAATACAAGATATTCCTGATGAAAAATTTTGATAAAGGAATAATTGGTCAGGGATAAGGGTGGCAGCTGAAGTGTGGCTGTGGAGTCTGGAGCTGCAGATTCACTCCTTTCGCATTCTGGTGCCATGGAGGTGGGGGCATTTCTTATACATGAGGTTGTAAATCTCCCCCTCTCTGAACTTCTGTGGCTCTGGCAGACAGATGTTAAAGCATCAAAAGCTAGGCCCCCAATGGCTGGCTAGTGGAGCTGGATCTGGGGGTGTCTTGATAAAGCCATCAACAAACTACATTAGGGCTGGGCACAGTGGCTCACCCCTGTAATCCCAGCACTTTGGGAGGCTGAGGTGGGTGGATCATTTGAGGTCAGGAGTTCAAGATCAGCCTGGCCAACATGGTGAAACCCTCCCTCTACTAAAAATACAAAAATTAGCTGAGTGTGGTGGTGGGTGCCTCTAGTCCCAGCTACTCGGGAGGCTGAGGCAGGAGAATGACTTGAATCCAGGAGATGGAGGTTGCAGTGAGCAGAAGTTGCAGTAAGCCAAGATCACACCGCTGCACTCCAGCCTGAGAGACAGAGCAAGATTCTGTCTCAAAACAAACAAACAAACAAACAAACAAACAAACACATTAGCACCCTAGGTAATACTTTTACTCTAGGTGGATCCAACCCAGCAAACTCCACTCGCTACACTCACTAGAGTTGGTCGATTGATTTATAAAATAGAGAGACATAGATGTTTCCAGTACATGAAACACTCAGGAAGCTTATGATGTCACAACTTCCAAGTGTCAAAGTAGTTATAATAATAACAGACAACAAATGCTTTGCGCATCTATCACCAAAGCAAGGGGCTTGAAAGCTCTGGGCTGTGGTGGACCCTGGTGGAACAGGCCTTACTACTACCAAGACTGTATGTGAACTGATTGGAATCCATTGGATCTATCTGCTTTAGCTGTTATCAGTTGCAAAGTGTCATAGTCCGCTGGGGGCTGCCATAACAAAGTATCCAACAGTCTGGCTGGCTTAAAGAGCAGAAATTAATTTTCTCACCATTCTGGAGGCAGGAAGTCAGAGATCAAGGTGTCAACAGGGTTGGTTTCTCCTGAGACCACTCTTCTTGGCTTGTAGATGGCTGTTTTCTGTGTCCTCACACAGTCCCTTCCCTGTGCATGTCTATGTCCTGATTTCTCCCTTCATATAAGGACACCAGTTATGTTGCATTAGGGCTCACTGTAGTTAATGTAATTACCTTTTTAAGCCTTATCTCCAAATATGGTAACATTCTGAGGTACTGAGGGTTAGGAATTCAACATAAGAATTTGGGGGAAAAACAAAAAACAAAAATAGAATAATTTGGGAGAAAGGGGAGGACACAATTCAGCCACTAACAGATAGTGTTAGATAAATTCCATCTAAGTCTTTCAACTTATGCTGCTTTTAAAAAATTAAATTATATTCTACTAGAACTACCATTTTGTCAAGACTAGGTGCACTTCATAGCTTGAATTACTTACCTTTTTCCTGATCTCTTTTATAAGATATTGATCACACGCTCGCATCAGCAGGAACGTGCACAGAAGATTCCTGGTGTACAGAACAGTTCTGTACCAATCAAATCCTGCCTCTGCTCCTGGGAGCTGTGTGAGGATGAGTAGACCATGTGGTCTGTCCCCTCTGACTGTCAGTTTCCTCACTTGTAATAAAATGTGGTATTAAGGGAAATATACAATGATATTCACTGCAGCCTTGTGTATGGTGATAAAACATTAAAATATAACTCAAATGCACATGGACAGGGGAATGAATAAACAAAATGTTTCATGCTTGTGTATGGGGATACTTTATAACAGTTGGAAATGAATAAAATATTTCCCAATAAAGCAACACGAAATAATATTGAAGACACACCAGAGTGTACAGTGAAAAAGCAAAACCATCCAATATGGTATCACTTACATATCAGTAAAAACACACATTAAACACTATTCTGTATAGCTCATGGGAAAAATAATGTGTTCATGTATAATATATAGTAAAATTATAAAAACACAGATTGTAAAGAAAAGGTTACCTCTGGGAATTGAAGATAGAAATTGGGATGGGGTACAAAGGGGACTTCCATTTTATCTGTGCAGTATTTATTTTTCTTTAAAAAACTGAAGAATGTGTAACAAAAAATTAGCGTTTGTTAGTCCTGGGTGGCAGATATGTGGGTGTTTGTTATGTTACCATTAGTACTTTTCTGCATTAAACATCTCAAAGGCAAAGTAAATAGAAGGATGGTAATTGCCTTGGCTTTACCTCTTACGGCTATCGCAAGGTTTCAATAATAAATTATTTGTGAAAGTTCCTTGTAAAATTAAAAGCTCTGTACAAATATTAAATTTTAAGCTAATCTGTTGCATTTGATGTTGATTCTATTAACGTCCATTTCAAAAGTCCACAGTGTCGGATAGCTCCAAATTTGGGGTGGTGTTGGCAGTGATGATGGTAGTGGTCATGATGAGGGTGGCAGTGATGGTGGTGGCAGTGCAGCTGCTAGCAGGTGGTGATGACAGAGGAGTGGTAGTGATGGTGATGATGCTGGTGATGGTAGTTATGGTGGTGGCAATGGTGTTACGGCGGTGGTGATGACATGACGGTGATAGTGGTGATTATGTTGGTGATGACAGTGGTGATGGCAGTGGTGGAGGTGATGGTGTGAATGTGATGGTAGTGTTGATGGTGGTGATGATGGTGATTATGATGATGGTGGTGGTGATGATAGTGGTGGTGATGGTAGTGATGGTGGTGGTGAATATGATGGTGGTGATGGTGGAGGTGATGTGTGTAGAGAGCAGTGTTAGACCTCTGTTCTAGCTCTGAGCCACACCACACACACACACGCTACTGCATAATATCATACACTTCTAGGGCTGTGTGTCTCACTGCTACTAAGACTAAACCTCCAAAGACAAATTACTTGAATGTGTATCTCCCATTGCTCCCAGTAAATACTGTTCAAAGTACTGTATTGAGCACGGTAATTAGCTTTTACTGGAAATACTTGAATTTCATCTTTTTTAAGAACTGCAGCAATATGAGAAACGACCACAAGAGGACAGTAGAGAAACATCAATAAAGTTCAACTTTACCTCAAGGATTGGGCAGGCACAAGCCATGGTCTCCCTGCTCCTCAGCAGGGAGAAGTGTGGGTCTCTGTAAGAGACCAGGTTGTGGGAATTTCAGGGCCAGTCAACATATCACAGAGTGTCATGGAGCTTGAGCTGTTGAAAATCACCTAGTTCAACCTCCTCAGCCCCAGCCAACATCTATCTGGACTGCAATTTCTTGAGAGACCCTGAGCCAGAATCACCCCACTAAATCTCTTAAATTCCTGATCCATTGAGATGGTGATAAGCAGTGTTTGCAGTTGTGAAGTGCCAAAATTTTTGAGATAATTTGTTATGCAGCAAAAGATCACTAATACACCTGGTGTGTGGTTAATCGATGTTAGCCATAATTGTTATTCAGGACAATTAAATGCAAGGAGGTTATTTTTCCAGCATTTTCTCATTATGTCAATTATGACGTAACTTGGAAGTGATATCATTGATGCATTCATTCATTAATTTTCTAATAAGCCAAACTACTGGCCAGAATGACATAAATAAGAAAAACACATCATTCATTTATGTATCCATTCACTAATTCATATATCCATTCATATATCAAATATGAATTATGACAGAGGTACTAGCTCAAGGTAGAGTGTGACTAATTGAGTGAGAGGGGTCAGATAAGAGGAAATTCTGCTGGACATAGTGATTCATGCCTGCAATCCCAGCACTCTGGGAGGCCAAGGCAGGAGGTTCGCTTGCATGCAGGCGTTTGAGACCAGTCTGGGCAACATAGTGAGGCCCCAACTTTACAAAATAATAGAAAATTAGCTGGGTGTGGTGGTGTGTACCTGTAGTCACAGCTACTTGGGAGGGTGAGGTGGGAGGATTGCTTCAGCGAGCTGCGATCATGCCACTGCATTCAGCCTGGGTGACAGAGCAGCCAGACCATGTCTAAAAAAAAAAAGAGGTGAAGAAAGAAAGACAGCGGGGAAGAAAGACAGCAGGTGATGGAAGGAAGCATGAGCAAAGGCACAGGGTTTCATGTGGTCTTGAGTACTCAGGGGACATAAGGACTTTGGCTGGGCTGGACCCTAGGAAGAGAAGGTAAGATGGGAATAGGTATATTAAAGATGGAGAGGAAGCAAGGGCTAGCAAAAAAGCCTTACCATAAAATACAGATTGCCACAATATAATACAAATCCCATAAGAGGGAGGTTGAGTTTTGTCCTTTGACAGGTTTTAGGTAGGCGAGCACATGGCCAGGTGTAGGTTTTCAGATCACTGGCTGCTGTTAGCAAGGCAGATGGAGAAGAGAGACTGGTCTGCGAGTTGCTGAACAGCTGCCAAGCCCAGTAGGCTGCAGAGCAGTAAAGTTTACAGGAATTCATTTATTCCCCTTCCCTGTGCCATAAGAAAAATTCCTAATTCACTGGAGTGTGGGCTCATCCCCAAGCACGAAGAATTCACTTCTTGCAGAGATAAGGGATCAAAAGGAAGGAGCGCACGATCTCTATCGGCGGTTTCAACTATGAGTGATTTTGCCCCTGAGGAGACATTTGACAATGTCTGGAGACATTTTTAGCTGTCACAACTGGGGAGGAGGAGGCGCTTACTGGGTAGAGTCCAGGGATGCTGCTGAACATCCTGCAAGGCACAGGACAGCCCTCCACTAATGAAGAAGCGTACGACCCAGAGTGTCGTCAGTGCTAGGCTGAGAAATCTCAGTTGGTACAAAAATGTGACAAAATAAAATGACACATAAAAATACATTAAAGATGAGAAAATCCGAAAAACGTCGAGAGGGGGGCAGATGAAAATTATGACCAAATATGTCATTATCAATAAAAGAAATAATTAAGTAATTGCCGTTACAAAATAAGAGTTTGAAGCAGAGATGTAAGCAATAAAGATAGGATAAAAGACCTTACATCAACCATATCTGACATATAGATAAGGAAAAATGACATTCATCTATCAGAAGAGAAAATGTCGGATCACAAAGCACAACCCAATTTTATGTTGTATGCAACATAAACAAGATGTTGTATACAAGAAACACAATTAAGACCAAGTTATCCAGCAAATTTGAAAAAGGGTTGGCAAAGATATACTATGTGAACAAAAGAAAAGCAGTGTCACAACTTTTATATCAAAAAAGTTTAATCTCTGCTTCATACTTTATGCTAAAATAACTCCCAGGTATATAAAAATTGTAACATTACAAAGAAAAAAAATTTAAATGCTAGAGGGAAATCTTTGAAAATAATATTCTTGACCTTCAAGAAGTCCTTTGAAATACAGTGTCATAAAAGAAGTTGATAAATCTAACTACCTAGAATCTAAAATTGTTGCATGGTAAAGCATGCACACAAACACACACATATACACTGTATAAACAGAACCAAAAGACAAAAGGCAAACTGAGGAAAAACTCATATTACAACTCATGTCACAAAAGATTAGTCATCTTAATTAATTAAATAATTAACTCAATAACCATTTGTTGAGTGTCTATGTTGCACTGGGCCCTGCCTACCACTGGGGAGATAATAACATAAACACCAAGTTCCTGCCTTTGTGAAACTTACATCTCATGGAACAGCTAGACAATAAACAGATAAACTAGTAAATGCATGTAATATCAGGTAGTGATAAGTGCTATGAAGACAAAGTTAGGTGTGGGTATAAAGAGTGAGATGGAGTAAGTATAGGTATTATTGGGATTGGGTAGTAAGGAAGGTCTCACTGATGAGATTTTGTTTGAGCAGGGGACAATTCACCTAGGAGGAAGAACAATTGCAAAGGTCTGGAGATGGGAATATAAGGGTTTTTTTGAGAAACAGCATGGAGATAAGAATCGGTGTGGCAGTGAGAAAGGGGTATAGTGGTTAAAAAGTGAAGTTCAAGGTACCCAGGAGCTAGCTCACAGAGAACTTTCAGGCCATGGTGGAACTGTGCATACAACCTCCATCACCAAGACACAGAACTGTCCATCACTACAGAGATCTCTTCCATGCCAGTCCTTTATCATCACACGCACTGCCCTCCCTTCTACCACCCTTGGTGCCTGTTAACAACTAATCTGTTCTCCATCTGTATACCTTTGTCACTTTGAAGATGTCACGTAGATGGAATCATGCAACATGTGGCCTATTGAGATCACCTCTCTTCACTCAGCGTGATATATGCTCTTTCATTTTATTTCTGAGTAGTGTTTTATGCTATGGATATGTCACATTTTATTTAGACATCCATACACTGAAAGACATTTGGGTTGTTTCCAATTTTGACTATTACAAATAGGGCTTCTATGAATCTTCAAATTTGTGTTGATTTCCATTTCGAAGGTTCACTCTGGCTGCTTTGTGGGTAGTAGACTGCAGGGGTAACAGTGGATGCAGGGAGTGAGGAGCTACTGCATAGTCCAGGCAGACATGACAATTCAACCAGCTGGAGTGGTGAAGGATGCGGGACAGGCTCTTGGGTTGAATATGAGGCACAATAAAAGAGAGAAAGGAGCCAAGGACAACTTTGTGAATTTGAACTACCAGGTGAAAGGTTGTCTCATTTACTGAGATGAGTCTGACTGTGGGAAGAAGAGTTTGGGGATGGAGATTTGGTGGAGGCAGATCTAGCACTCTGTTTTGGCCATGTTAAGTTTGAGATCCCTGTTAGATGTCCTCCAGAGATAACAATTCAGCAGCCATATGAGTCTGGAATTCAGAGGGTAGGTTGGGCTGGAGAGAAAACTTTGGGATTCCATAAATATGTAGATAGAATGTGAAATAAAAACACTTGACCTAGATAGGTCACCAAGGAAATAAAGACAGAAAAGCAGGTCTAGATCCCATGGGCCTCCAATTTATAGAGGTTGAGAAGAAGAGAAGGTCAAATAGAAAGTGAGAGGGAGCAGCTAGAGAGACAGAAGGAACCCCCCAGAGTGTGGTGGCCCACAAGGCACCAAAAGATACCTTTTCAGGAGTGAGGAGTGAGCCTCGGTGTCAAATGCTGCTAAGAGCTGGTGCTGGTGTCCTAGGATTGCTGTAACAAATGACCACAAACTGGGAAGCTTAAAACAATATAATTTTTTCCTCTCACAGCTCTGGAAACCATCATTCTAAAGTCAAGGTGTTGGCAGGGTTGGCTCCTTCTAGAGGCTCTGAGGGAGAGCTCATTCCATGCCTCTCCCCAGGATTCTGGTGGCCCCAGGCTAGGATACGTGACTAGGTTCCATGACACACCACCCAACCTCCAACTCCATTTCACATGGTGGTTTCTTGGTCTCTCTCTTTTCTCTTATAAGGACTTGCCATTGGATTCCAGGTCCTCTAATGCAGGATGACATCATTCTGAGATCCTTACTTTAATTACATCTTCAAAAAACCCTTTTTCTTTTAAGGTCACATTCCCAGGTTCTAGGAAGACATGAATTTGAGGGAACCTCATTCAACCCAGAGGGCCAGCAAGAAGAGAACTGGTAACTGAACTTTGGATCTGGCAAGGTCGAGGTCGTTGGTGACTTAACAAGAGTAATTTGTATGAAATATTGGAGGCAAAGACTTCACTGTAGTGAGCCCAGTGAGATGAGGCAGTGTGAAAGGGAGACAATGTTTTATAGGAGTTTAAGTTTAAAGCTTTGCTGTGTTTGAGCAGTAGCCAGAAGGAGATATAGAAGAGACTGTTTTTGTTTTATAATATGAGAGATAGAGCAGCATATGGGAATTTAGTGGAAATGCTCGTGGAAAGAGAGAAAACTGGGGAAAATGAAAGACATATAAATATAAAGAGCTACCAATCAAGAAGAAGACGACCACCAACTCAATAGAAAGACTGGGCCAAAGATCCAGAGAGGCAAGAAAATAGAAAGCTCTTTTAAAATGTATTTACTTTATGTTTTAAATTTAATTTTAAGTTCAGGGGTACATGTGCAGGATTGTTATATAGGTAAACTTGTGTCATGGGGGTTTGTTGTACAGATTATTTTATCACCCAGATATTAAGCCCAATACCCATTAGTTATTTTTCCTGATCCTCTCCCTTCCCACCCTTCACCCTCTGATAGGCCCTAGTGTGTTGTTGCCCTCTATGTGCCCATGTGTTCTCATCATTTAGCTCTCACTTATAAGTGAGAACATGCAGTATTTGGTTTTCTGTTTCTGCATTAGTTTGCTAAGGATAATGACCTCCAGCTCCACCCATGTTCCTGCAAATGACATGATCCTGTTCTTTTTTTGGCTGCATAGTATTCCATGGTGTATGTGTACCACATTTTCTTTATCTAGTCTATTATTGATGGGCATTTAGGTTGTTGATTCCATGTCTTCACTATTGCGAATAGTGCTGCAATGAATATGCACATACATGAGTCTTTATAAAGAAACAATTTATATTCCTTTGGATATACCCAGTAGTGGGATTGCTCAGTCAAATAATATTTCTGCTTATAGGTCTTTGAGGAATCATCACACTGTCTTCCACAATGGTTGAACTAATTTTCATTCCCACCACCAGTGTATAAGCATTCCTTTATCCCCACAACCTCGCTAGCATCTGTTATTTTTCCCCCTTTACTAATAGTCATTCTATTATGTGTAGATGTAAGATGACATCTTCTTATGGTTTTGATTTGCATTTCTGTAATCATCAGTGATGTTGAGCTTTTTTTCATAGGATTGTTGGCCACATGTATGCCTTATTTTGAAAAGTATCTGTTTATGTCCTTTTCCCACTTCTTAATGGAGTTGTTTGTATTTTTTCTTGTAAATCTGTTTAAGTTCCTTATAGATGCTGGATGTTAAACCTTTGTCAGATGCATAGCTTGCAAAAATTTTCTCCCATTCTGTAGGTTGGCTGTTCACTCTCTTGATAGTTTCCTCTGCTGTACAGAAGCTCTTTAGTTTAATCAGATCCCATTTATCAGTTTTTGCTTTTGTTACAATTGCTTTTGGTGTCTTTGTCATGAAATTTTGCCTGTTCCTATGTCCAGAATGGCATTTCCTAGGTTGTCTTCTAGGGTTTTGATATGGTTAGTCTTTGTGTCCCCACTCAAATCTCATTTTAAATTGTAGCTCCCATAATTCCTATGTGTCGTGGGAGCGACCAGGTGGAGATAATTGAATCATGGGGGCAGTTCCCACCATCCTGTTCTCATGATAGTGAATAAGTCTCACGAGATCTGATGGTTTTATAAAGAGCAGTACCCCTGCACATACTCTCTTACCTGCCACCATATATATGTGCCTTTGCTCCTCTTTCACCTTCCGCCATGATTGTGAGACTTCCTGAGCCATGGGAACTGTGAGTCCATTAAACCTCTTTTTCTTTATAAATTACCCAGTCTTAAGTATGTCCTTATTAGCAGCATGAGAACAGACTAATACAGGTTTTTAATAGTTTTGGATTTTACATTTAAGTCTTTATTCTATCTCGAATTGGTTTTTTGTATATGGGGTAGGGAAGGGGTCTAGTTTCAATCTCCTGCCTATGACTAGTGAATTCTCCCAGCACCATTTATTGAGTGGGGAAACCTTTCCTCATTGCTTGTTTTTATCAGGTTTGTAGAAGACCAGATAGTTGTATGTGTGTGGCCTTACTTGAAACATTATCAATAATGAACTCTGAAATTGAGTCAGTAATAAATAGCCTACTAACCAAAAAAGCCCGGGACCAGAAGGATTCACAGCTGAATTCTACCATATATACAAAGACGATCTGGTAGCATTTCTGCTAAAACTATTCCAAAAAATTAAGGAGGAGGGACTCCTTCCTAATTCATTCTACGAGGCCAACATCATCCTGATACCAAAACATGGCAGAGACACAACAGATAAAGAAAACTTCAGGTCAATATCCTGGATGAACATCAATGCAAAAATCCTCAACAAAATACTGGCAAACTGAATCCAGCAGAACATCAAAAAGCTTACCCACCATGATCAAGCAGGCCTTACCCCTGGGGTACAAGGTTGGTTCGACATATGCAAGTCAATAAATATGGTTCATTACATAAACAGAACTAAAGACAAAAAAACCCACATGATGTATCTCAAGAGATGCAGAAAAGCTTTCAATAAAATTCAGCACCCCTTCGTGTTAAAAACTCTCAGTAAATTAGGTATTGAAGGAAAAAATCTCAAAGTAATGAGAGCCGTCTATGACAAACCCACAGCCAACATCATACTGAATGGGCAGAAGATCAAGCATTCTTTGTGAAAACTGGCACAAGATGAGGCTGCCCTTGGTCACCATTCCTATTCAACATTGTATTGCAAGTCCCGGCCAGGGCAATCAGGCAAGAGAAAGAAATAAAGGGCATCCAAATAAGAATGAAGAATGGAGGAAGTCAAACTATCCCTGCTTGCAGATGACATGATCCTATATCTAAAAATCTCCATAGTCTGACCTCAAAAGCCCCTCATGCTGATAAAAAACTTCAGCATAGTCTCACAATACAAAATCAATGTGAAAAAAATACTAACATTCTTATACACCAACAACAGTCAAGCTGAGAGGCAAATCCAGGAATGCAATCTCATTCACAGTTGCCACAAAAAGAATAAATACCTAGGAATACAGCTAGCCAGGGAGGTAAAAGATCTCTACAAGGAGAACTACAAAATACTGCTCAAAGAAATCAGAGCCGACACAGAAAAAGGGAAAAAAGCTCTTAAACCCAAAAAAAGCATATCATTTTGAAAGTCAACAAAAACAGCTGATTTTACCCAGATCAAAATGTTTGAACAAACACTAGATTGTCCAAAGTGTGGAGAATAATGCCCAGTCATACCTTGCTTGTGGGAAATTAAGATGGTAAGAGCTCTATAATAAAAATAAGACATAACAATTATTAAGCACTTACCCTGTTGCCAGGCAATATTTTCAATAAGTTACATGCATTAAATCATTAACCCTCACTCTAACCCCTGAAGGGGACACAATGCCCTCTGAGGAAACTTGCTGGCTAAGTCGCTTTCTTAACACAGATGACAGGTCACTTTTCACACGGATGGTAACCTGCAGCACCCTTCGAAGGGCAAAATGGTGACACTTATCAATGTGAAAATGTATATACTTTTTGAGCCAGCAATTCTAGGAATTTTTCCTATTGCTACATGTTCATGATTGTCAAATATATGTATATAAAGATAGTCACTACCCTGTTGTTGGCAATAGTAAAAAACTGGAAGTGAATTTAAATATAGGAATGCTGACAGAAATACTCATATAGGGAGACAAATCAATAGAGACCTCATTAGCAAACAATGGCATATTTCAACAATGAAATATTAAGCAGCTATTACTAGAAATTAGATAGTGCTCTGTGTAATGGAATAAATCAATCTCCAAAATACACTGTTAAGTGAAAAACAAAAGGTACGTACCATAATGTATGGAATTCTCCCATTTGTGTAAAAAGTATACATGCTCCCAGTAGTGTGATTGCTGAATCATACAGTAGTTCTATTTTTAATTTTTTGAGGAACCTCTAAAATGGAACCCCTTTTCTATAATGGCTGCGGTAATTTACATTCCCAACAACAGTGTGTAAGTGTTCCTTTCTCTCCATATCCTCACAATACTTGTTGTGATTTGTGCTTTTTGTTTTGTTTTGAGACAGGTTCTCACTCTGTCACCCAGGCTGGAGTACAGTGGCGCTATCATGGCTTATTGAAGTCTAGAACTCCCTGGTGGGTGATCCTCCCACCTCAGTCCCTCCCCGACACCCAGTAGATGGAACTACAGGTGCACACTGCCATGCCCACTAATTTTTTGATATTTTGTAGAGACAGGGTCTCCCTATGTTGCCCAGGGTGGTCTCAAACTCCTGGGCTCAAGTGATCAACCCACCTCTGCCTCCCGAAGTGCTGGGGTTACAGGTGTGAGTCCCTGTGCCTGGCTTTATTTGTCCTTTTTTTTTTTTTTTTTTTTTT
>NW_016808547.1:3081666-3085310 GCF_001698545.2 Rhinopithecus bieti | reverse complement strand
TTGCTCCGCCGCCTTATTTGTCTTTTTGCTGATAGCCATTCTAACTGGAGTGAAATGATATCTCATTATACTTTTGATTTATGTGTCCTCACCACAATAACGATAACTGTGAGATAATACATTTGTTAATTAGCTAGATTTAATTATTCCACAATGCTTACATACTTCAAAACATCATGATAAAAATGTAGAATGTTATCTGTCAACTTAATTATTTTTTTAAAAGTATGAGATACTTTTTTTTTTTATCATCTCTGGTAATGGAGATTGCATCTAGGAAGAGAAACTGGGTAGCTGGAAGACAGGCTATGGGTAGAGATTTATATCTCATTCATGCCCCTCTTTGTCTTGTGAATTTTGAACCACCTGTGTGTTACCTTATGCAGTGAAAAAACAAATAAAATTTAATTTAATTATCCTATTCATCTCTTCCTAAAAACCTACCACTACTGCCATAACTGCAACCCTTCCCAGGCCTCTGTCATATTCAGAATACTTCTTCTGGGCACACAAAAGGGCATGCATGTATCACGTGTTCTGATCCTTTTCTGCCTCATCATCTCCTCCCAGCTGCCTCCCTGCTCCAGCCGCATGACTTCTTTCTGCTCCTAGAACAAGCCACACTCATCTTTCCCTCAGGGCCAGGACAACAGCTGTTCCTCCGCCTAGAAAGCTCTGTCTGATTTTTCGGTGGCTCCGTTTTTCAACATCCTCCTAATGGAGGACATTAATCCCTGTTTGAAACTCACCTTTCAGAAAGCTTCTCTGACCACTCGTCCATAGATGCCACTCACTCACTCTCTGTCCAGGATCCATTTTAATTCTCTGTTTTACATCTGTCCCTCTCTATTTTCTTCCTGTTTGTTTTCTGTTTCCTTCCAGTAGAACATGAAGTGCACTGGGATGAGTAGCTTGGCTATTGTGTTTGTGGCTGTAACCCAGTGCCTAGAGGAGTGGCCAGCACAGAGAAGGTTCAGTGAATATTTGTTGAAGGGCTAGGTTGAAGGATGAATGGATGGATAGATGGCTGTGTGGATGGATAGTTGGATAGATAAATGGATGAATAGCTGGATGGTTAGATGGACTATGAATGTATTAGGGTTCTCCAAAGGAACAGAACTAAAAGGATGTATGTATATATGAAAGCCAATTTATTAGGAGAATTGACTCACACAATCACAAGGTGAAGTCTCATGATAAGCCATCTGCAAGCTGAGGAGCAAGGAAGTCAGTCCGAGTCCCAAAACCGCAAAAGTAAGGAAGCCAACAGTGCAGCCTTCAGTCTATGTCTGAAGGCCCAAGAGCCTCTGGCAAATCACTGGTGTAAGTTCAAGAGTCCAAAAGCTGAAGAACTTGGGGTTTGATGTTTGAGGGCAGGAAGCATCCAGCATGGGAGAAAAATGAAGGCTCAGCAAGTATGCTGTCTGCCCACCTTCTTCTGTCTGCTTCATTCTAGCTGTGCTGGCAGCTGATCAAATGGTGCCCACCCAGGTTGAGGGTGGGTCTGCTTCTCCCAGTCCATGGACTCAAATGTTAATCTCCTTTGGCAACACCCTCGCAGACACACCCAGGAACAATACTTTGCATCCTTCAATCCAGTCAAGTTGACACTCAATATTAACCATCGCAACGAATGGGGGAATGGAGGACACTGCTGAGGGAGAGCATGGCTGGCCAAGAAGCAAGAAGGCTGGGGAGTCAAAGTCAGACTTCACTGATCTCAGGTTTTCTGTACATCAACTCCTTTTGCCGCCACCTCTCACCAAAAAGCAGAAGCTGTGTTTAGAAATGTTTGATGGCACAGCAGGCACCTGGTAAATTAGAAGAGATATGGCTTATGGTCTCTTTTGTTCACTCTGGCTGCTAACTTGCTGTGTGACAAGTGTGCTGTAAGCCACTTTTTTTCCTCAACAAAACAATGAGTCGTGGCTAAGTGACCTCAGTGTTACTGTATTTATTGCCTAGTATTTTTTAAAAAATCCTGTCATTCTTAAATAGTTGCCATCATGATAGGAGGCTCGATATTATTTTTAAGTCAAAATAACTTGACATAATAACTACTAACTTGTCAGGTGACCATGGGAAAGTCACTTGTCTATTCTGGGCTTCAGTTTACTAGGCTGTGCTATGAGGATGTTAAACCAAAAATGAATGATTTCCAAGAGTCTACTGCTCTGATATTCTGAGGTTTCTCAAGTTACTTTTGCCCAGATAAGTACATTCACAGTTTATACACAAATCCGTTACATGACCAGTTTTATAATCAGTTGGCAGTACTGTATCTGCTTGTTGAAAAGATGAAAATACCTTTAATTACTAGAACATCCAAATCGGTTCTTTTCCTCCTCTTTCACAATGAAATACTTTGCAAAATAAAATGGGAAAACTGAGTTTTAAAAACCCACCTTTTATGGCCATAATATAAAAATAAAAAAGTAATAGATGTTGGCATGGATATGGTCAAAAGGGAACACTTTTACACTGTTGGTGGAAATGTAAACTAGTGCAACCACTATGGAAAATAGTGTGGAGATTCTTTAAATAACTAAAAGTAGAACTACCATTTGATCCAGCAGTCCCACTCTGGGGCATCTATCCATAGGAAAAGAAGTCATTATATGAAAAAGATACTTGCACAAACATATTTATAGCAGCACAATTCACAATTGCAAAAATTTGGAACCATTTATGGCTGAGTAGTATTCCATCATATATGTATATCACATTTTCTTTATCTATTGATTGAGAACCATAAAGGAACAAAATAATGGCATTTGCAGCAACCTGGATTGAATTGGAGACCGTTACTCAAAGTGAAGTAACTCAGGAATGGAAAATCAAACATATATTCTTTTTCATAAGTGGGAGCTAAGCTATGAGGACGCGAAGGCAGAATGATACAATGGGCTTTGGGGACTCGGGGTAAAGAGTAGGAAGGGGGCGAGGGATAAAAACTTACACATTGGGTACAGTGTACACTGCACGGGTGATGGGTGCACCAAAATACCAGAAATCGCCACTAAAGAACTTATTCATGTAACCAAACACCACCTGTTCCCCAAAAAACTATTAAAAAAAAAAAAAACACCCACCTCTTTGCCACACAATTATTTGGTATAGATCATTGTTCCTGAACTTCCCTTGACCTGGCTTCACCCCCAGAAGGCACCCATGGAAGGTCAGCATTTGAATAATGCACTGGTCCCTGGTGAACATTCAAGCCTCTGAGCTCATGGTCATTTTTCAGAAGACAAACTGCCCAGCACCAGAATGTCAGGCGTCATGTGCTCAATCCCAAACTGAGATGTCAATAGGATTTCAGATGCATCAAAGCTGGGGAGAGCTAAGAGGATTTACTAATGTTCCACATGCCTTTTAGAAACCATGTTTTCTTCCTGCAGTTAAGCCCCTAAGAGAAAATAAAATAGAAGTCATAATTTTGAAAGACACAAAATTATCTTTATTTGTGGCTAAGATTTCTCAAAGCAGAAAGCCCAAGGTCATTAACTAAAATCCATTAGAACTAGCAAGTGTACAGTAAAAGTTGGGTGAAATATATATATATTATATATAAAATACATATATAATATATGATATATTATAATATATAAATATATATAAATCAATATTTTCGTACAATCACA
>NW_016808547.1:3064275-3081265 GCF_001698545.2 Rhinopithecus bieti | reverse complement strand
TGCTAGTTAGAAGATTTAATGGGGAAAAAAGGTCTCAATGACTATGGCAACAAAATTTTATATATTTTCCCACTACAGGGAAAAGCTTTTTTAAAATAACTTTCCTGAGAACCAAAATGAAGTTTATAAAACAAAACATTATCCATAGTATGGCTCCACTGGGAGTTAAAATAAACATACACACAAACACACACACAGTTGCCCAGATAACAATTCTAAAAGATAACCATCAAAATATCACCATGATTTTTTTCTCGATGGCAGATCTAAGTGGTAATTTGTAGGTTTTGTGCTGTATTTTGCTTTTCTGTATTTTTCCACTGTTTTAAAAAATGAAGACATTGTTGTGTTATTAAAAAAAAAAAAACTTAGAAAGAAGTAACACGTTCTCTGCAGCAAAGCCTAAGGATGCCACTCCTTCATTTTTGCCTGTCCCCGGATTCACACTTCATCATATGCTTCTTCCCATTGTGTAGCTGTTGATCTCTCAGGGAGAACCAAGTGACCCCCACTTCCCCTGAAATCCTTGTCTAGACAATTGTGAGCCACATGTGGAAGCTTGTGTTTGGGATCACAAAGTCGGGATTGAAATGCAACAGATTGTGGACTGAACCCTTCATTTCCCTCATACAAGCCTAAAGAAAGGAACATAGTTGCAGGAAAAGGACTTTCCATGAGTAGTTGGGATGTATTGTTTAAAATTTTAAGAAGAATCGAGGCTTGTAGTTTCTGAGATTAACTATGATTGTGTAAAACTTCATTTTGCCTTATGCAAAGTTCCCAGTATTCTTGTCACTAATTTCTTTCTAGAAAATGAAAGTTACAGGCTTGGCTGTTCTCTGCGGGGTGAGGAGGGGAGTAAGGAGGGCAGAGGAGGAGAGAGAAATGTCCAGGAGCCAGAATCTAGAACATCCAAGTCCTTGACCAACAGTTTCCTTGAGTACAGTGACCCTCAACTAGACAGATCATGGGGGAAGGTTTCTGCACAGAGAGCAAATTCAGGAAATTCTCCTTTCTTTACCACCCAAAGCTTTGCCCCAGCCAGAACCCTCAGCCATTAGGCTTGTGTGGTGCAGATCATGTAGTCTTCTATGGATTCCGACTGCTGATGACAGGTTCTTAGCCTCTGCTAAGAGCAAACCATTTGGACTCTTGGTCTCTTATGCCTAAGTTCAGACTCCCTGTGAAAACACTCCAATGAATAGAAGAGGCAAAAAAAGAAAAATTCAAGGAAAGGTTCACTAAGGAGAAAAGGGGTCTCTTTGCAGGAAGCCTCAGGCCCATCCTACCCCTCCCATGACATGGAGCAAGATAGAAGCAGTGCAAAGATACTGCCAATCCCAGGAGGTCGAAGCCAAATAGGGTCTTTCCCTGTGGGGGACCAAGCTCTAAATTTCAACTGTTCCCCTTCAAGCTCCACCCCAGTTCCATTTTAGCTTAATTCTGATATTTCTCTGGGAAGAAGACGTTGGGGTGGAGAAACATTATCAGGCATAATTGCCTGATAATGCAGTTATCCCCATAACTGCCCTCTATGAATTATTTCTCTTATTTAAGAGGCAAAGGCCAGGACGAATCAGGAGAGGGGATCAGTTGAGTATCGCCTACCCTTGCCAATCCCTGCCACTGGGGTTACATACCCACTTGGTACCAGTAACACAGGAAGTAAGCCCTTTATTCCTTTTAATATCCCATTATTAAGAACCCCAGATGCTTCTGAAATGAGGTAGGCTATTATACCAATTCACCAGTTAAGTAACTCTAAAACACTGTGTATTAGACCAGGAAGTCAGCTGCGACATCCAAAAAGCCCACTCTGTAGAGTTATTCAGTGTGTATCCAAAAACAACATAGCTCACTTGTATGATGACAGCTGCCAGAAGGGGCCCTGTAGACTCACTTCTAAACCTAGAGGTGGTGGGAGTGGCCAGCACAGGAGGGTCACTTGCAACAGTGGATCCAGCCCGTAGGTTAGGTGGCTGGGCTGGTTGGAGGGAAGGGACTGTATGTGGAAGAAAGCCATGCCAGCTCACCCAACAAAGTGACTCAGCCATAAAGAAGATTTTCAGAGTCTCAGAAAACCATCTTGCCATCAAAAGCAGGGCTCCAGTCCTGGGGTGCTGCAATTTCAAGCCAGACATCCACAATTAGCAGTTGTCTGACATGGCTTGACGATGTTAAGCATCCATCCTTGGCTTGGCAAATACACTGCAACCCTCACCAAAAGGACAGATTTGAGAGTGGGAGAAGGGGCTCCAGTCCTCACCCCTTGGATCAGGCTAGTCTCGGGATCTAGGGTGAGCGTGCCAGGAGGTGTGAGCCATCAGGAAACCGAGCTCTGAGGAGCCGGCCTGACCCTCCCCTGAATGGCTTGTCCTCCCTTTCTCTGAGCTCATCCATTGCCTTTTCCATTTGTGGTTTCCTGGGTGGCAACTACTGCCCACATTACAGCTAGTTTTTATGGATTAATTGACTGAGTGTTTGAGAAAATGTAATTTACTGTTTAAATTTTAAGTGGGAGGTTTAATTTTTGATGTTTCAGCCCAAGTAAACATCATTATTATAAATTAAATGTCAGAGATGTCAGCAAAATAAGAGTCTTCTGGTCCAGCTTGTCCTCATTAGTTGGGGGAACTGAGCTTAATGGGACATTCTGATGGTCTGTTCGCCCATCTCCCAGAACATGTCCTGGGTGGCAAAGTACATGGAAGAGACTGCCTCTGGACCCAGCATCTATATGTACCCATGTGACGCTTTCTGTAGGGATGAGATGGTTCAAAAGGATTTTGTTAGATTGGCGAGGAAAAGCTGGGAGCTTCGAAGAATTTAAAGCATTCCCCAGTCCCAAATGTCCCCCCATTAGAACAACCCCTTTCATTCATTTAGCGACAGGGTGGGGTTTGTGTCTATTTTCTTTAGTGCTGTATCCTCAGAGTTTAGAACAATGTTGGTACATAAAAGGTGCTCAATATGTATTTGATGAATGAATGGAAGAATAAATGAATTTAAGAATATTCCGTTAGCACCTACCACATGGTGCTAGGTGCTAGGACCCAGATGGCAGCAGTGAACAGCTCCAGTAGTGAAAAGACAGCCAAAGCCCCTGCTGTCATGAAATTTCCAGCAGAAGAAAATCAACATCAAACACACAAATTCATATGCACTCTCTCAGATGGTGATGAGTGCAGTGCTGTGATGGAGATAAAAAAAGCAGGGCAAAGGGACGGAGAGTGTCAGGGGATGGGGAAGGTCTATGCAAGGGGGTCAGGGCAGCTCACTCTAAAAAATTCTGTTGAAAGCATTCATCCCCATTAACTTGCATTTTTCTTTTTAGGAATTTATCCCACACATCTCAGCAGTGCACGAAGATCTGTATAGAGATTTTCACTGCAGCATTATTTATAACTTTCCCAAACTGAAAACAATCCAAATATTCATCAGTAAGTTAAATAAGGTAAGATATGCAACACTGTGGAATATTATGGAGGCATTACAATAAGAGGGACATTTACATATGCAGACACAGACAAGTATGCTTGATCTGTTCCGGGACAAAAGGGAAAGCAAACTGAAAAACAGAATGTATAGTATGAGCCCATTTAAAATAGAAAGAATATACACATGCACAGTTACGAACAAACATATAAACACATACAAATATGCATATGTTTATATGTATATGAGCATTTGAAAGGATACACCAGCTTAATAGCTAATACTTCTGGAGAAGAGGATCCATTTTCTACGTTATACTCTTTCATATTTTGAAAAAACAAGCACATGGCTGGGCACGGTGACTCATGGGTATAATCCTGGCATTTTGGGAGACTGAGGTGGGAGGATTGCTTGATCCCAGGAGTTTAAGACCAGCCTGGGCAACATGGTGAGACTCCTATTTCTACAGAAAAAAAAAAATAGCCAAGCATGGCAGCGCATGCCTGTGGTCCTAGCTACTCGGGACGCTGAGGCAGCAGGATTGCTTGAGACTGGGAGGTTGAGGCTGCAGTGAACTGTGATTGTGCCACTGTACTCCATCTTGCCTCAAAAAAAAAAAAAAAAAAAAAAAAAGCACATTATTACATTACTAGTTTTAGAATTTAAACTTTTTTTTTTTTTTTTTCAAAACAGAACACATCTTCTTGAACTAGTGTTATACCTTCTTCTCCTTAGGGTCCTATTGTCTGTGAATGCATGCTCATCTCCTCCTGGGTGGACTGCAGTGCTGGGGGGATTCTGAGTCTGGGACACTGTAGAGGGAGCTGGGGGCCCTCCGCCCTGTGTATTGAGTCCACTCTGATTTCAGTTGATTGCCAAGGCAGTTGGAAGAACACTGGCTGGGAAATCAGGAAGTATGGCTCTACTTCTTAGGAGGTGCAAAGTATAGAAAAAGTCACTTGCCTTTTCTGAGCCTCAGCTTTCCCATCTGGGAAGTTAATGCATTGGTTTATACCATTGTTGTAAGTCCCTCCATGCCATCATACCCTAGGATTCATTGGTCTTGTGAGTCTAAGTCTCCAGTTGCTCTGTTTGAAAATTCTGTATCAACATCCTTCTTGGGAGATGTATTAATGTACCGATCTCAGCTTCTCTGTGAGGATAGGTTCATTTATCAGATAAATCAGTGAGTTGACTCTAATGGGATGGGCCACTGAAGGGTGCCTGTCTATCTCATGAGGGGAATACCAGAGTATGGAGGTCAGTCCTGCTCGTTGTATTCCATCAGAGGCCAAGGGCACTGGAGAGCGCAGTGAGCAGAGCCAGGCTGGGAGGAGGCTCTGTCCAAGGAATTTTCTGGGGTTCTGCTCTCTCACAACCCTGTGAACAGCCAGGAGAAGCAGATAGCTGCAAGGTCAGGACTTGAAGCCAGCACCTTCAAGTGTGTCATCATTTTGCCACTTAAAAGCATAAAACTTTAAATGGCTCACTTTTTATTTCTGAGGTTTCAGACAACAGCCCTACTGTGTGTGTCTAGGCAAATGGCCCATGGATGCAGCTGACAGAAGAAAATTATGTTTGGCTATGGATTGCAGCCTAGACTGAGCAGATTGAGAGTGACTGGCACCTGGCTGGGATGGAAGCTGGGGACGGTGGGGGTGGAGTCTGTCTCTTATGACAGCCATTTGTAGGATCCAACTTCAAGGTTAGGAGGTTAACAGAAGCATCCCCTAGCCTGGTCTAGAAGGAGATCATGGGTCCACCCTAGGACCTCTGACCACTGCCTTCCAGTCAACAGTATTTCCATCAGTGGATGTTCAGCAAAGAAAAAATGCTTTCTAAGACCCCAACATTTTCTTATTTGCCTGATGCTTAAAACGAAATTTCATAGAAAGCAGGCAACTTCCATGCAGCTTTCCCTGGGGTAAAGTGGCTGGGCCTATTTACTCCTTGAAGGAAAAGTTTGCTGTAAACTTCTCAGATAAGTGGGTAGTGGATAGCAGGGACAGGAGAGCCATGACCTGGATGGGGTTCCTGATTCCTCCAGTCTGGATAACTAAGAAAGGGAGTGGGGATGGGAAGGGGCTTTTCTTTTTGTATGCCAACGCTGCATCTACTGGGAGTGCAGTGGCTGGAACAAGAGAGAGTGCAGCAGCACCTCATCTGTCAGGAGTACAGCTCTGGGCATCCCAGGAGAGGCACTCAGACAAATTGGATTCTGCCCGGGGGAAGACAAGAGAAGCGAGGAGGCTTATTTAGCCAGGAAGAACAAAATTGCAACTCAAAACAAAAGTGGACTGTGTGTTTATTTGCATACCAGAGGAGTGGTACGGTTTATTTGAAGGAGAAGGCCCAGTTGTTGTTTTTGAGATGGAGTCTTGCTCTGTTGCCCAGGCTGGAGTGCAGCGGTGCAATCTCAGCTCTCTGCAACCTCCACCTCTCAGGTTCAAGCCATTCTCCTGCCTCAGCTTCCCAAGTAGCTGGGATTACAGGCACCCACACCATGCCCGGCAAATTTTTGTATTTTTTGTAAAGACGGGGTTTCACCATGTTGACCAAGTGTCGAACTCCTGACCTCAAGTGATCTGCCCACCTCAGCCTCCCAAAGTGCTAGGATTACAGGCATGAGCCACCATCCCTGGCCAATTTGAAGGGGAAGGCTCCTTATATAGAAAAATCAGCTGAAAGGTGAGTCTCCCTGTCCAGGGCATGATCTTTTTAAGGGTAAGGAGAAAAAAAGAGGTATAAACAGATCCACAAATAAATGGTGTAGAACTTGGGAGTTGTTTCTGACAGCTGAAGAGATTGAGAGATCAAGGTCTCAGAAAAGGGAGAGAAAGCACGTATAGTATCAAAAAGTTAACAATCAGCTGATTACACCAAGCAAAAGGAATAAGTGAGTAAATACAAGTAAAGCCCTTATTATTATACATGCCTGGAACAGCGAAAACTCTAGGTAGTAGCTATTATCTCTCTTCTTCTTCTGCCCTTGGGTCTACACAGAACAGGTCTTGCTCTTATGCTTCAAGAATGCCCTTGGGAGGAATGTCTGATAAATTTTTAGGACAATAAAGTTTAATGATAAATATAACATCTTGCCTGTACTTTACTATGTTGTACTCTCCCACTGTTACCCAAAACCTTTAGCAAAAGTGTAGTAAATCCAATCTCAATTGTTAGTGAGACCGTGGGAAGAAAAAGTTAGGATCTGGGGCCATGGACAGGCACAGAGGGTCTGTGAGAGGGCAGGCAGCCACGGGATCCGAGAACAATAGCCAAGAGCATGCCACAGAGTGCAGCAGGTGCAGGAGGACCCCCAGGATGTTGAATCCACCTAGAAATTCATGCAACTGTTGAGGGTTGAGCTGGGTGTGGGGTGGGCTCCACACAGAATATGGGATGGAATCTTGAGCTATCTTACATGGAGGTTAAAGTAGAGGGCCCAGGTTTCTGTGGGATAGACTTGGTTATGCCATCGATGAACCAGGGGTGTTTAGGTGGGGAAGCACTTTTTAGGGGTCACATAGTTACTGTCTTCTATCAAAAGGACATTCCTGATGCATAAGAAAGACTTGTTTTGTGTAGACCCAAGGGCAGAAGAGAAAGGGCAATAATAGCTACTAACTGAGGGCTTTTGCTATTGCAGGCATTGTTACAAATTTACTCTTGTATTCCTTACAACAGTGCACTGTAGTGTATCACTGCAAAACAGACATCTTTACACATCATTAGACTGTGGCATCCTAACAGCAGTGCCTTAAGTGGATTATATAAGTCCGGAGATGCAGGTGTCCAAAAGTGGTCAGAGTCCCAGGCTGGCTGTCCACTCTATGTGCCATGACAATGATGATACTATCACTTTCTGTGTGTGCCATAAAATGAAAAACAATGGTGTAACATTGATTTAGACAGTATGCTACAGAATCACTTAAAATAAATACATAATATTCCATCTAATTGATTTTTTTAATTTTTAGTTTTTTAGAGACAGAGTCTCCCTGTGTCACCCAGGCTGGAGTGCACTATTGTGATCATAACTACCGCAGCCTTGAACTCCCGGGCTCAAGCGATCTGCCTGCCTCAGCCTCCCACGCAGCTACGACTACAAGTGCACACTACTCAGCCTGGCTAATTTTTTTATTTTTATTCTTATTTTTTGTAGAGATAGAGTCTTGCTATGTTGCCCAGGTTAGTCTTGTATTTCTGGCCTCAAGCCATCCTCATATCTTGGCCTCCCAAAGTACTGGTATTACAGGTGTGAGCCACTGGGTCTGCCCATATGTCACTGATATTGTAAACCAATTCCAAGAGTTCAAGTTCCAGTTCTTTCATTTGCTGGTGGTGTGGATTACGGAAGACTTAGGTTTCTCTAGCTTAAGTTTCTTCATTTGTAAAATAAGAATGAGAAAACTTATCTCATAAGATTTTTGTGAGGATTAAGTGAGGTAACTCAGGTAAAAGAATTTTATTTTACATTTTAAAACTATTTAAACATTCAATATATACGATGGAATACTACTCAGCCATAACAAGGAATGAATTAATGGCATTCACAGCAACCCGGCTAACTCAGGAATGGAAAACCAAATGTCATATGTTCTCACTTATAAGTGGGAGCTAAGCCATGAGGATACAAAGGCATAGAATGACACAATGGACTTTAGGAACTCAGGAGGAAATGGTGAGAAGGGGGTGAGGAATAAAAGACTACAAATTGGGCACAGTGTATATTGCTCAGGTGAGGGGTGCATCAAAATCTCACAAGTCACCACTGAAGAACTTACTCATGTAATCAAACACCACCTGTTCCCCAATAACTTATGGAAATAAAAAATTTTAAAAAATAATATTTAAATATTCTATTATGACTGATACATATTTTGCCAAAATAATTACTAAATTAATAACCTGAAATTATGTCAAGAGAATCAAGTAAGCAACTTAGAATTAACAAGAGATTTCGGAATGTGTCCTTTTATAAAATAAATATAGAAACTTAAATATTTTCCTTTTTTAAAAAAAGCATTAATCACTTGAATAGTAAAATAAAAGTCTAATTTATTATTGAAAATAAAATACCACATGAATTCACAAAACTGTTTAGAGTCTATAAGAAGAATACAAAGCTTTGCTAAGGTCATGAACTATGACTTGAAAGACATTTTAGTTCCTGGATAACAAGGTTGATGTTGTAAACCAGTCAGTTTATCAGAGTCAGTTAATACATTTAATATAAAGCTAGTTAAAATCCCACTGGGATTTTTTTGTGGGAGTACTTAACCAAACTATTTATAAGTTAATATAGTTGGGTGCAGTGGCTGATGTCTACAATTCCAGCACTTTGGGAGGCTAAGGAGGGAGGATTGCTTGAATCCAGGAGTTTAAGAATAGTCTGGGGCATATAGTGAGATCTTGCCTCTACAAAAAAAAAAAAAAAAAAAAAAAATTAGCTAGCTGTGCTGGTGCACCTGTCCAGCTACTCAGTCTTCCTGAGTTCCAGCTACTCAGGAGGCTGAGGTGGTAGGCTTTCTTGAACCTGGGAGGTTGAGGGTATACGAGCCTTGATCATGCCACTTGTACTCCAGCCGGGTGACAGAGTGGGCCTCTGTCCCTCTAAAAAAAAAAAAAAAAAAAAAAAAAAAAAAAAAAAATTAAAATTAAAATTAAAAGTTAATATAGAATATTTATTTATGTATAAGAATTGATATGGTTTGACCCTGTGTCCTCACCCAAATCTCAGCCTGAATTGTAATAATCCCCACATGTCGTGAGAGGGACCTGGTGGGAGTTAATTGAATCATGGGGATGGGTTTTTCCAGTGCTGTCCTTATGATAGTGATTAAGTCTCACGAGATCTGATGGTTTTATAAATAGGAGTTCCCTGCACATGTGCTCTTATCTCTGCCTGCTACCATGTAAGATGTGACTTTGCTCTTCCTCTGTCTTCCACCATGATTGTGAGACCCCCCCAGCCATGTGGAACTGTGAGTTCATTAAATCTCTTTTTTTTAGAAAAATTACCCAGTCTCAGGTATATCTTTATTAGCAGCATGATAACAAACTAATACAAGAATAATTGCAAACATTCTGAAAACAAAAAAGAGGGATAAGATAATGTGTGCTATCAGATAATGTAGCATTTCCAAGTTACAGTATAAAAACTGTTTGATCAGGGGTAGACTGACTGACAAAACACAGCAGTCCAGAATCAGATGCAGGTATACACAATAATTCATTAGATGAGAAAAGTTTATGTCAGAGGGAAACAATGGACTAGTGAATAAATAGATTAGGAATAATTAGGTAACTATTTGAAAAAATAGTTTTATGTCTTTTATCATATATGAACACAAATTCCAGGTGGATTTGAATGTTTAAAAAACTCCATACAACAGAAAATATAGGTAATTATTTACACACCCTTTATTTCAGAAAGGACTTTCTAATCATAAAACAAATGTAGAAATTATAAGAATAGATTGATAGATCTGACTAAACACTTGTAAAATGTCTGTATGTCAAATATAAAAAATGACAAACAGCAAACCAGGAAAATCCTTGCAAACTGTATCACAAAGAAATGGCCAGTGACTTTATATTTAAGGAATGCTTATAATTTGCTTTTTAAAACTCCAAGTGACAAAGAACTACAATGACTCAAAAAACAAAAACAAACAAACAAAAAAAAACTCCAAGTGAAAAATGACAGCCAAAGAGAGAAACAAGTCATTCACAAAGGAAACACAAATGGCTGATGAATATATGAATGTGACTTCACCCTATTTGATGATATATAATATTTTTACTAAAACAATAACAGTTTACAACTGAGCAGCAAAACAATACTTTTAAAAGGAAATTGCTAATTTTCTTCAGTTTTAACATAAAGTATGGGCAGATTTGATTATTTCTGTACTCTAAACTCCTTTCCATTGTTACCAAACCGAACTTGGGTCCACCACCCACTTAGTGCAACAAAGCTCAACACTGACACTGGGATCGCAGCAAGACAAAGTACGGCGTTTACTACAGGGTGCCAAGCAAGGAGAATTGGGAGGCCCATGCTTAAGATCCAAACTCTCCGCTGGCTTACAGGTAAGGGTATTTTAAGTCGAGGAGGCTGAGATTACAGCCAAAGTCATAAATCAATATAATGCAGGATCTTTGCTTCTTTAGCTCAGCTAGGTCCAGGTTCTTGTCTCACAACCAGGAAAAATTAGGCATGTGGACACCATAGAGTGAGTGGAGTAGTATTTATTAAGCAAAAGGAAAGCTCTCAGCAAAGAGAGGGGTCCTAAAAAGCAGGTTGCTGGTTGGCCCTTCACAGTTGAATACAAGGGCTTTTTATATAGAAGCTGATGGGACTGGGTTTCCTATTTGTATAAGGCACGAATTCCTGGTGGCTCCACCCCCATTCCCCCAGTGTGCGTGTGGGCCCTTAGTCCCCTGCGGGCATGTTTAGGCAAGCCCCCTGTGCAAGTTCCCTTATCTGCATAAAATGTCTGGTGTTAGCACTTGTGGGACAGGTCGGAGGTTCTCCAGGGATGCTTTCTTTACTGTCTGCCTAAAGCAAGCTGACTAACTCCTTTTGATACAGACAGGAGACAGACAAATACTGGGTAGCACAGGGCGGTTCCCCAGCAAAGGCCCCACCCCTCGAGCCTGGAACACCGTGGCCCTAGGTGGGAACTGGCATTTCTGTTCTCATTCCCAAAAAGTTGCCTTTTGGCCTGCCATGTCCCGATCCTGTACCCATATAAACCCCGAACCCCAGGTTCCAGAAGCAGACAAGCAGATGAGGAGATGAAATAAGCAGATGAATGGTGGAACAACACAGCAGAGAAAGAGAGAAGAGGAGGAATGTCTGAACACTGAGAGGAGTTTAGCTGGGGGCTGTCAGAGAGGAGTTTGACCACTGGATGGCCTAACTCTAGGGGAAGATCATCTTCCCACTCCGTCTTCCCAGCCCCCCATCCATCCCTCCGAGAGCCACCTCCACCACTCAGTAAAATCCCACATTCATCCTTCAAGCCTGTGAGTGACTTGATTCTTCCAGGATACTGGGAAAGAGCTTGGGATACAGAAAGCTGTCACACTGGCCCTCTGCCCTTGTAAAAAGGCAGAGGGTCCATTGAGCTGATTAACACTTAAGCTGTCTGTGGATGGCAGGGCTAAAAGGGCACACTCTAATGCACACCCAATTGGGCTCCTGCATCTGTCCCTCTGCATGCTCCCCCTCCCCTCAGGGGTTTGAGCAGCAGAGACGACAGAACAGGTGAGTCACACCCCTGTCATACATCCTGAGATGGGGTAACTCTCCTGTTTCACTTTCAAATACATGAAGATTATACACTGGTTTGAACTAAAAAGACAGAACAGTTCAAAGCAAGGGCCCACAGGTCATAGGTGAATTCAGAGATTTTCTGATTTGTAATTGATTAAAGAAGAGGAGCTTTGTCTATAGATTTGGGGGTCAGCAGAAAAGAACGTTAGGTCTGGCTGTGGACGTGATCTCCTCCAGGCCCCTCAGGAAGAAATTTAGAACAAAGAATGGCAGTGCAAACCAAAAAGTATCCGAGACAGGTCTCAATTAATTCAAAAGTGTATTTTGCCAAGGTTAAGGATGTGCCCAGGAGACAAGTCTGTGCCTTTTCCAAAGGTGATTTTGAGGGCTTCAATATTTAAAAGAGGAAAAGCAGGGAAAGAGGGAGGGTATGGTCACATTACTGAATCCATGTGTTGCAAGAGAAAAGGGGCAGGTAGGGGAACAGTCAATTATGTATGTCTGGCGCTCAGTAAATCAGCACTTTACGTAAGATAAGGTGAACATAGGGTAGTTATCTGTGGAGATATTTAACCTTTTATCTGTAGCTATCTGCTTAGGAACAAAAGAAAAGGCAGCTTCTTGCATGACTCAGCTTTCAGCTTAATTTTTTCCTTTTGGCACAGAGGAAAAAATTTGGGGTTCCGAGTTTTTATTTTCCTTTCACAGCACCAAGAGTCCGGTCCTCTCGGTTCCTCCATATCTGAGGTCTGTGTACCAGCAGATCCATTTGTTGGGGTCCGAGTTTCTGAAGAACAGGTCAGAGACATATGTTAAGATGTTATCTTATGTGGAGTTCTAATTAGGGAAAAGGAGTCAGGCTGGCACAACCAGGGAAAGCAGAGATAAAGCAGACAAGCTATAGGTCTGCCTTTCTTCATGGTTCAGGACATATACACAAAAAGAGGACACAGATAAGCTATAGGTCTGCCTCTCTTCATGGTTCAGGACATATAAACAAAAAGAGGACGCAGATAAGCTACAGGTCTGCCTTTCTTTATGACCCAGCGCATATGGCCCTCCTGTGTAGATAATGTATATAGCTCACAATATCATCAAACACCTAGGCTGATAGATCTGAATGCAGGTTACCTTCCTGCTACCTTGGCATTATCAGTACTGTACATAGCACTCTGAAGCCCAAGAACTATCCTCTAAAATCTCCGGGAAGCCTTTGTTTCTTTGCAGTCAGCTGCTCTCTCGCTGATTCTGCCCATTGCTTTCTTGCAACTTTATTTTTATATGTTCCTAATGAATCTGCCTTTCTTCATCTACAACTGCCGTGGTAAATTCTTACACCCCTGAGCCGCTGGCCCAGGTAGTCACTGCTCACCCACAACATCTAGTTTCTATAGAGAACCAAACATCTCACGATTAACTTCCATGGCTGTTGTTACAAGCTACTAATACCTTCTTGCTTATCAAGTTGCTCCTTTACTTCTCAGGGTGAGCTAGGTGCCTGGAATTCCCCTTGAAGGAACTGAAGACTTTCCTTTATTTCCATGCTTGCTTGGGGGATAGTGCCCAGTAGGCCCCTAAGAGGGGTCCCTGCTCCGTCTCACCATTATCCACCTCTTTGGAAAGCCTGGCCATTTAGCTCCTAAAGCTAAGCTCGTGGTGGCAGCTACTTGAATGTTAGGCACAGAGCCTGGGGATGGCTTCACAAATCTAAAGCTCCAAGGTGACGGTGAATGTCTTATTAGCCGTGTGACTTTGAGGAAAGAGTCGGACTCTTTTTCTTTTTTCAGCATTCCAGCAGCCCTTTGTGTATTTAATGTGCTGCACTTTAAGGTGCATTTTTTTTTTCTTTCATTAATATACAAGTGACTGGTTTTGACTCATCAGATGGAAACTTCCAAGTCAGTTGCAGAGAATAATGATGGCTGGGTCATTGTTTTAAAAAAGCACAGCACAATCTCAATTCAGATTTACATGCTCCCTCAAGATGAATTGATTCTTTAATTGTTCTAAGGATGAATGGTTCTTTAATTGTTCTGCTAAGGTAAGGCTGGAGATGAATCTGTGCCTTGTAAGTTGTGGAAGGGCAAGCAGAATTGTTTAGTGTTGACCCCAGGAGCCCTGCTGAGGTTGTCTGAAAGTGGGCTATCTGGGGACAAATGTCACCTTCCCCAGGTGAGAGGAGTTGAGCATGCACTCAGTCTCCCATAGAGCTAAGGGCTCCCTGTGTCCCAGCAGCTGTTATCCCACTCCCTACCATGTCAGAGTCCTAGCATCTGGTGTCTAAGCTCACATTGCATGGCAGCTGAGCACTGACTTTATTCTCTGCATGCCAAGCCCCCTTGCCCCTGAGGGTTTGTTCAAACGTCCCCTCCTCTTGCATTTCTCCATGAATGAGGAAGAACAAGGTGCTGTACACTTCATCTTGTGGGTCCTTTGCTTTTGTGTTTCCCCTATAAAGCCTGTTCCTTATACCCACTCTGAGTGACAGGGTGGTGTTTGGCCCCACCCACCTCTCCACATAAGGGGCCCCCATTTAAGTAGATTCAATTCATTCCAAAGCAGGCCAGGGCACCATTCAGAACAGCCTCAAGGCCTGAGTGATTTGCATCTTTTAGTTCACAGACTCCATGCTCCTTAAAAGCCACAAGTAGCCCTTGGTCCTAGAGAAAGAAAAGGGAGTGTCTTCATGAATATTAATGATATTTGATAATAAATGAATGTTATGATTTTTATTTCTACGTTTCTTGAATATGTGGACAAAACTAAAACCTTCCAGGTTGGCAGGTTCCTGGACACATCATTTAGTATAGCCTCCTGGCTTTAATTGCCTGTTCTGGACAACCAAGAGGGAATTTTAATATTGTCAGATGTCTAGGGAAGAAATACCTCATTGGTCCTCAAGTTTCCAGGGTTATCCTGGAGTTCTTTACCTTATTCTGAATTATAAACTCCAAAGCAACATATATACATGTATATATATAAGTAATATCAATATCCAAAAGTAAAACATGTGAACATATAGAGGTAGACCCCATTTTTTACCTGTATGCTGGAGGGGGCAAAGGCTGCATAAGCAGCTTCTGGAATATGTTAACGATCATGACAGCTTGGGTCAGTGCTGATGCTGGTGATAATGCCAAGCAGAAAGGGGCATGAAAGGGGTTTTCCCTGGCACTAGCCACAGCATTGAGAATGAACCTAGGAAATGCACAGGTTTTCACTCACTTATAGTATATAGATAACAACAATTGAGAGTCCATTATTTTGGTCTACTTAGATCCATTTTTCCTAATTCTAATCACAGAACTTCTAGCTTTTCTTGGAAACTGCCCTTTGCACACTGTCAGTCCATGTGGTTCAAGCAGAGCTGATTATAAACCAAGTTTCATTTTCACTTGACCCCAGCTGCTGGGTCCTGAATTAGACATTCAAAATTACAACACAGAGATTTTTATTCTTCTTTCTGGGTGAAGGATTTAGGTGGAGATGTAAAGGCATCTTTAACCAAATGCATCTCATGTGGTGCCTGACAAAGTCCAATATGATGCAGAACTAAAACAGAGTTGGTCAGCAGGTTACTGGATACTATAGAAAATTGGATTAGTAAAGTGGAAATTACTCCAGCATTCAGGTGGTGTTATCTAATCAAACTGAGGTCTGCTCACCTGGTGCAGTAGGACTAGAGATCCACACTGGGTTTGCAGTGGGAGAAAGGGAGGTTTTTATTTGTAGGACATAAAGCAAGGAAGATTGGGAAGCTAATGCTTAAGTCCTGACACCCAAATCCTGGCAGCATCTAACACCTCTTCCTTAAACTCTCCCCTAAAACACCTAACACAAGCCCAAGTCCTATCATAGGTCTTTTCTAACACTCTCTTACAGAGGTACCCCACAGTTTCCAGAGTGTGCAAGCTCCCTCAGAGCAAGAAGTAAACCCCACCCGATCCACTACAGGTGTTCTGGGTAGCCTTTGGTTGGGGCATTGATACTTTCATCTCCCAATGTGCTGCCAGAAAAGGCTGTTGGACAACCCGATGGGTTGCAGGTATGGGGTTTTTAAAGGCAGGGGTAAATTTTAGGAAAGTAGAAGTTACAAGTAAAGTAATAAATCAATACACGGAAATTGCACATTGGTTTTGCCCTAAAGGGCGAAACATCTTGAAACAGGGTCTTACAGATCATAGGTAGATACAAAGATTTTCTGATTTGCAATTTGTTAAGGAAGAGAAGCTTTGTTGAAAAATTTGAGGTCAGTAGAAAAGAATTAGCTCATTTGTGAGTATACCTTTATCCAGGCCCCTCAGGGAGTAATTTAGAACAGAGAACAGTGGTCAGAGCTCAGTCCTCAGCTCCCCATTGCCTGGGGTCTCAGTGCCAGTGGATCCATTTGATGGGGATCCAGGTTTCTGAAAAACAACTCAGGGATGTATGTTAGGATATTGTCTTTAGTTTCTATAGGAGAACCAAACATCGTGTAATTCTGGCTTCTTTAGCTATTATTTTAAGTTACTGTTACCTTCTTGCTTATCAAGTTGCTTATTTATTTCTGAGGGCCAGCTAGATGCCTGGAATTTGCCTTGAAGGAACTCAAGATTTTCCTTTACTGTCATGCTTAGAGGGCTTTCATGCTTTTTTGATCATCATTCCCAACTGATGGTCAGAATCCAACATACCTTGCTGGCAGCAGATTGGAAGTTGGAAGTGTTAATGCTCCAGCCAAAGACCACTGAGAACTCCTTTAGTGAAAAAGGTGGGGCTTGCTTCTTGCTGTGAGGGAGCTTGCACACCATGGGAATTATGGGGTACCTCTGTAAGATAGTGTTAGAAAGGACCTATGATAGGACTTGGGCTTGTAGTCAGTGTTTTTGGGAAAAGTTTAACTAAGGAAGAGATATTAGATGGTGCCAGGAATTGGGGGTTAATTTTATGTTTGGGTATCTTAATAAATCTAGAAGGAGGGAAAACTAGGTGAGGCCAAAACTGTAATTGGTAAAGAAGCAGTAGTCAGTCATATTGTAACTGAGCACCTCCATTTTTCTGAGAGTTAGTTTAATTATTTTTAATCATTTTATTATTTTCTCTTCTTGTTCCCCTGGTTCTCCACTTTCTACTTAACCCTTTAGAAATGTAAATATAAGGCTGGGCACAGTGGCTCACACCTGTAATCTCAGCACTTTGGGAGGCCAAGATGGGCAGATCACATGAGGTCAGGAGTTTAAGATCAGCTTGACCAACTTGGTGAAACCCCATCTCTACTAAAAATACAAAAAA
>NW_016808547.1:3007295-3064150 GCF_001698545.2 Rhinopithecus bieti | reverse complement strand
AGAGTTAGTTTAATTATTTTTAATCATTTTATTATTTTCTCTTCTTGTTCCCCTGGTTCTCCACTTTCTACTTAACCCTTTAGAAATGTAAATATAAGGCTGGGCACAGTGGCTCACACCTGTAATCTCAGCACTTTGGGAGGCCAAGATGGGCAGATCACATGAGGTCAGGAGTTTAAGATCAGCTTGACCAACTTGGTGAAACCCCATCTCTACTAAAAATACAAAAAAAAAAAAAAAAAAAAAAAAAAAAAAAAAAAATTAACTGGGCATGGTGGCACACGCCTGTAATCCCAGTTACTCAAGAGGCTGAGGCAGGAGAATCACTTGAACCTGGAAGGTAGAGGTTGCAGTGAGCCGAGATCGCGCCACTACACTCCAGTCTGGGCAACAGAGTGAGACTCTGTCTCAAAAAAAAAAAAAAGAAAGAAAAGAAAAGAAAGAAATGCAAATATAGCCTTTTACCTCTCCTTCATCAGACATTTCCTACAAGGCAAGTTCATCTAACTATGTTCTCCAAGACAGAACTCTCCTTGAGAGTTAACAGTGGATTTATAAACCAAAGCATGCCCACTAGGAAACTCTCACCCACCAGGGGGTTGCCTCGAGAGATAATAGTTGAAAAACATGTCTGCTACTCTCTCCTACCTGGGTAGTTTTCAGCCTAGTCCTGCCCATGAAGATGCCAGTTATCACTAGCTTGACCGCCTATCAGGTAGGTAAGGCTCCAAGCTAACATGCAGACTCTCACCTTGCTGGCCTCCTCCCCTGCTTTTTAAAAGTGCCCACTTCCTGTTCCTAAAGCAAAGTGGTACATTTAAAGGTGGGATGCCTGTGCTTCTTCCCCTAAGCTGGCTTTGGAAATAAATCCCTTTATACCAGACCTCGATCTTGTTAATTGGACTCTGCAAGAGGTAAACAACTAACCCTCATTTCAGTTATAATATTAGCCAGAATGGGGGAATGTGAGGTCATTTTTATGATTTGAACAGTGCTCATGTTTTGTCTGTGTTCACATATAATTATGGAGTAGTCTTGTTTTTGTCTTGGTCCATCATTGGCCCTGAGTAGCCCTGTTTGATGTTGGTGTTCTGTGAAGTGATTTATGTCTAACAGAACACCAAGGCCCTGCTGTGCTAGGCCAGCTCCTGGCTGTCAGGGGCTGCTTTGCTGTTTCTCAGAAGGAAGGGAGATCCTTTTTTTTCCCCTTCTTCATCTGAAGTCACCTCCAGCAAGTGGCAATAGCAGGTCCCTGCTAGGGCAGCTTCCTGGATTCTGCTCAAGCAGGGCAGTTGCAATAGCAGCAGTAGCTCAAAGCTTGGACTCTGGCTCCAGCAGGAGCAGTCCCTGATGACTGTAGGTTCCAGAACTCCTGCAGCTTCCACAGGAGTGCAGACTCCTGTCATCCCACAGATTGGGGCAGGCAGGAGTAGGGATTCCATCAGCCCCAGCAATGGGCTCTGGGGAATATCAATTTTCCTTTTGCTTCCCTAGTCACATGGGTTTCACCTCAACCATCCTCTCTTGCTCCTCCATCACTTCTAACACTCTGAAACACCTACAGTGGTTTCTGTTTTCCTAACTGGGCACTGATTGATAATTTCTCTTCATAACTAGTTCTGCCATTCAATGTCAAATGTCTATGTCTGATTTTCTGACCTCCTAAGTGACAGAATTCGGTTATTAATGGGGTAGTTTTTACATGGAGACCATGAAACCCAATGATATACTGCTGGAACCTATGGATATAGTTTTGAGTCTGTGAGTTCTTAAATGGGAAGGAATGTTGGTGTAGTTCTTTGGCTTCTGATGGTTCTGTGAATGAAACAGTCATTCTTTAAGGATCTTCTGCTCATATTGCTTTACTTGGCATGTCTGGCATTTCTCCTTTGTGGTCGATTTCCATTGCCTGAATACACAAACAGCTCTGCACTGAGCTTATCTCAGTCACAGGTTGTGTGAAAGGCATCTATAAAGTCTTCCCAGCCAACTTCTCCAGAGAGGCAGATGAACTGTTACTAATCTGACAGTGATCAAACTGAAAGAATATTCATCTGCCCATGCTTGAAACTGCCTTAAGTTTTGAACTTTAACATATTTAAGAATGTATCTTTTAGTTTACCAAATAGTGTGCCAAGTAGGCCCTACTTCAAGAAAACCAAATACACAGATATGTATTCTTAAAGGAATTGATTAGGCTGCATATTTTGAAATTGAGGTCCCTAAGTAGGTTTAGATGACATGATGTATATCAATGAATTTTATATCCAAATCTTTAAAGATGTGACTATATTTAAAAAATCCATATAAAATGTCTTTTGTTGATGAAGGTTGGTGCTGGTGACTTTTTGAGTGACAGTGAGAAGTGATGGAAATGCAGCTTCCTGGGCCCCAGTGTCACAGCCCAACAGATTCTTATTGCCTGCTGCCCTAAAAACAAACAAACAAACAAACAAACAAACAAACAAACCAAAAAACCAAAAAACCAATGCACTGAAAACAGTAGGTGTTGCAGCAAAGAAAGAGTTTAATAATTGCTCTCCAGCCAAGGGAGGAGAATAGGAGAAATTTCTCAAATCTGCCTCTCTAAGAATTCAGAGGCTAGAGTTTTTAAGGGTACTTTGGTGCGCAGGGGGTTAGGGAACTGAAATCATCAATTGGCCAGGGATGAAACCACAGGAGTATCTAAACTGTCTTCATGCAGCTGAGTTAGTTCCTGGGAGGGGTGTCTCAGGACTAGGGGCATCTCTTGGTCTGCTGAAATGCCAAATCTGAAAAATATTTCCAAGACCAGTTCTTTAGGTTTTATAATACTGATGTTATCTATAGGAGTAGTTGGGGAAGTTATAAATTTTGCAGCCTCTGGTTATGTGCCTCTGGGGACAGTAAGCAACTTATAGAAAAGCAAGACAGGCAATGGCAGGTCATTGTTTATGCCTATTCTTTAACAAAGTTCAAGCCTCTACCATATTCTACCTTTTCTTGTGAATGTGGCATCAATCTCTGAATAAGAAGGGGGATCAGTTTTCCTTGTCTCAAAGTTTAACTATCAACTAAATTATTCTCATAGTTATCTTGGCCTCCATGCTAGAATAAGCAAAAACAAAGAAGCAAACAAACAGAAAAACCTTAGCCTGTGACGTTAGAAGCAAGATGGAGTCAGTCATGTTAGGTTTCTCTCATTACTTATAATTCTGCAAAGGCAGTTTCACGAAGATGGGTAGAGAAGTTGGAAAGTAAGTAGAAGGCTTATTGGCCCAGAGGAGATGGTGGAGATAGGCAGGGGTGGATGTCTTTGCCAGGGTGGAGAATTTGTAATGTGGGAAGATGCAGGTAGAGAGGTTGAAGTACAGGTATGTTGAATTGAATTACTGTTATAAGGTCCTCCCCTTCTCTGCAGAATTTTCTGTAATCTTCCATACCTGAGACTTGTCCTCTCCTTTCCCTCCCGGTCTTAGTCTGTTCTCACACTGCTAATAAAGACATATCTGAGACTGGGTAATTTACAAAGAAAAGAGGTTTAATTGACTCACAGTTCAGCATGGCTGGGGAGGCCTCAAAATCATGGCGGGAGGCAAAGGAAGAACAAAGGCACATCTTACATGGTAGCAGGCAAGAGAACATGCACAGGGGAACTTCCCTTTATAAACCATCAGATCTTGTGAGACTCATTCACTATCAGCAGAACAGCATGGGAAAACCAGCCCCTGTGACTCAATTACTTCCCACTGGGTTCCTCCCATGACACATAGGGATTATGAGGGCTACAACTCCAGATGGGATTTCAGTGAGGACACAGCCAAACCATACCACTCCCCAACCCTGACTCTACCATTCAGTTCCTAGCTAGGTAATTAGAATTGAACAGAATCCTTTAGAATTCTCCTTTCTTAACAGTGCCCCTTCTATAGCCATAATAGCCATATGGCCCATCTTTTCAAGTCAAATTTCAGGCAATGTCTGAAAAATGAGCTTTCTCCTTGTTTGTCTGATAGCTTTAAATAACAGATCCACAATTTTTTGACTTATCTGTATGGGATTCTCCAGAGCCTAGCTCACTGCTAGCCTAGACTGATCAAATGAGTAGAGATAGAAGAGAATGAAGCCCTTGTGTTTCTGGTTTTAGCAGATACTGTTTTATTTTTATACCTGTAAACAAGTTTGCACTAGTTATTCTCTTGCCATGCAATGAACTGGTGTTTTATAAACACCACTAATCATGCAGATAAGACCATAGGCTGTTATCTCTTTTATTCATAGAAACTTCTTGGTAAGGGATAGAAAGGGCTGAATTTTCAACAGGATTATGCTAGTCTGGGAACTTTGTCAAGAATCTTCCATCAAGGCATCTTAAATCTTTTTGGTCTCTCTCTTGGGCTATTTTCTTTGGCTGTTCAATTGTCTTCAACTGCAAAAGGTTATAAATATGGTTTAATGTGAGCAAGCCCATCCTTCAGTGAATTTCCCGCCCCTCCCCACAGTAGTTCATCCTTCAGTGAATTTCCCGCCCCTCCCCACAGTAGTTTATCATCTATCCCTTTCATTCCTGCAAATGAACAGAAGATTAAGTACTGGTATGAGGACAAACTCAGCATACAAAGCAAGAGTGGACAGCCTCTCTGAGCTGCTGTGGCTTTGGGTTTCACGGTCTATGTAGTTGGGTTTGTGTTGATGCAAAAGAGTCAAACCCTGTAAGCTATTTGAAGGGATTTATTCTGTGCCAAATATGAGTGACCAAGGACTGAGGCACAG
This sequence comes from Rhinopithecus bieti, assembly GCF_001698545.2. Classification (NCBI taxonomy): domain Eukaryota; kingdom Metazoa; phylum Chordata; class Mammalia; order Primates; family Cercopithecidae; genus Rhinopithecus; species Rhinopithecus bieti. The sequence continues at coordinate 3,059,398 of NW_016808547.1, read as the reverse complement.
TCTTAAGAGGTCCTGAGAACATGCACGCCAGGTAATTGGGTTACAGCTTGGTTTTATACAGGGGAAGCATAAGACATCAATCAATACATGTAAGGTGTACGTTGGTTTGGTCTGGAAAGGCAGGACAACTCGAAGCAGGGGCTTACAGGTCATAGGTGGATTCAAAGATGTCCTGATTGGCAATTGGTTGAAAGGATTATGGTCTTCCTGAAGAGTTGAAGTCAGCAGAAATAAATGTTTGTAGTTAAGATAAGGGAGCTTGTGGAAGCCAAGGTTCTTGTTATGATGAAGCCTCCAGGTAGCAAGGTTCAGTAAATGTCTCTTATCAGACTCTAAAAGGTTAAATCTCTTAGTTAAATCTCTCCTGGATCAAGGGGAAAGACCTGGAAAAAGAAGGGGACTTTCTTCAGTAAATTTTCCCCAATGGCTCTGCAACTTTGCAGGGCCCTTTCAAAATATGTCAAATAAATATATTTTAGGGTAAAATACTTCAATTTCTTCCAAGGACTGCTATCTGCCATGTGATGCTATGTTAGAGTCAGGTTGGAATTTGGTATCTTACTGCTACAAAGAGACTGTTTTGTCAGTCTTAGGATCACTGTTTTAATGTTAATGCTAGTAAGTTGTGCCTGAATTCCAAAGGGAGAAAAGTATAATGAGGCATGTCAGATGTCCCCTCTTCTTATCATGACCTGAACTAGTTTTTTATGTTTACTTTGGAATGCCCCTAGCAAAGAGGAGTCCATTCAGTCAGTTGGGGGGATTATAATTTTATTTTTGGTTTACATTTGAGACCTTTTCTGCCTGAAGCAAAATGATTTTTTAGGATCTGTTGGGCAGGAAATTGCTTAAACTTTAGGTGGATTCAGTTAAAAATTTCCATATGAAAAAATGCATAAAACTAAGATAGAAACTGATGGAATGCAGGTACGTTCTCTCCCATCCCCAGTGTCTCTCTACCAAATGCCTGCCAAATTATCTACCTGATTACAAGGACTTGGGGGTTTAGGGATATTTCTGGATGAAGCATGGTTAATTATAAAGGCCTTCTTGTTAAGGTTAATTTGCAAATGGACCAGGACAAACAGGTGGATCACATTAACTCTGCTTTGGACCATAACTCCTTTTGCAAATTGTCCAGTGGATTGCGGACCCCAAGAAACACAGTCTAGGAGATGCTTCAAATAGACTAGTGTACTTCATTCCTAGAGTGAACTTTTTCTCTGATTCCCTATCCTGGGTTGCTGAGCAGGGCAATCAGGCAGATACATGAAGGTCTTTTTCTCCTCCCTTAAGACTTCACACCAAAGCCACCCTTAAATTGCTAATCTTTTGTCTTTGTAATGCTAGAAACACTTGTAGTTTCTCATGACCTTCAGAATTCCATAGAGTCTTGCAAAAATGTTTCATTCCCAAAGCCTCAAAAGGTTCATATAAAGGGCCCTTATCAGCAGCATCCCTCTGGCCCTTTGATCATGCCAGGTGCAACTTCCCAGTTCTCTGATGCTGGGCCTTGACCAGGAAGGAGGAGAGGGTCTGTCTGTCCCATGCTCTTCAAGTCACCAATTAGCACAATGTCCCACCTCTGTTTGGTCTCCTTCTGTCTGGTTAACAACTGACATTCCTTGTGTTTACCCATCTCTTTCTTGGTTACTCCCAGGGACATCCTCTGTAATGGTTGGGAAAAAAGAGTATTGTGTGGGGCCAATTTCCACTGTCATCAGGAGAGCTTAGAGTTTGTATTAATCCATTCTCACATTGCTATAAAGAAATACCTGAGTCTGAGTAATTTATAAGAAAATAGGTTTAATTGGCTCATGGTTCTGCAGGCTATAGAGTATCTGCTTCTGGGGAGGCCTCAGGAAGTTCCCACTCACGGTGGAAGGTAAAGCAGGAGCAAGCATGTCACATGGCAAAAGCAGAGGCAAGAGAGAGAGGGAGGAGGTGCCACATACCTTTAAATGACTAGATCTTGCAAGAACTCCTTACTATCGTAAGGACTGTACCAAGAGGATAGTGCTAAATGATTCATAAGAACTCCATCCCCATGAGCCAGTCACCTCCCAGCAGGCCCCACCTCCACCACTGGGGATTAGATTTCAACATGAGATTTGGGCAGGGACACACATCCAAACTATTCAGGGTGCATGATTTTATGTGACATCAGAAGCCTTTCAGAGAAGGAAGGTGAGTGGTGATGGTCAGACATGTTGTCCTCTCATCCTCTGTATCCAAGGTGAAGGGCAAAAAATATGGCAGCCCTATGCAACATAGGTTAGAGTTGGGATTATTTAACCTAACAATTTACTCTTCTACTATACCTCCTTTGCTTATCAATTCCAAGTTAGGGGACGTGACGTCTCAAAACTTACTTCATCTATTCAAGAGAAAGTTTTCTTTAAGTTAAAGTATAACACTGTAATTTTTATAAATCATGCTATGAAGATCAGGACCCTCTGTTTGATAGCTTTTGGCATTCTTGGGTAACTTAAATAAGAAGAGTAGAGACAGATGCTCTTAGAGATAGATATTATTGGTCATTTTGCATATTGTATTTTAGTAGAATTATGCAATGTCAGAAGATTTTCTAAACTCCAGAATTACAAAAACAACCCCAGTCCCACCCCACTTACTTCCCACTTTAATCCCATAACTACTCATTGCTTTGTGTGGAGATGGTGGAGAGAATTTATGGGGAAGTGTTAGTTTGCCAGGGCTGCTTACAGAGTGTACCCAGAACAGAACACACTGTTGCAATTGTTATTTGACTATGTCAGACAGATGAAAAACAACCCCTCCTTTGTTCTGGAACCTAGGCTTTCATTAATGTCTCTAAAATAGCATTAACCTTTTGGTAGTCTCACTGAACTGTTGACATTGGGTTACTATCCATCATAACCTCCAAATATCTCTTGTTTAGCATTTTTATTGTTGGCGTTTGTTTTATTGCTTTTTAGTTGGTGCTCAGAGTTTGTTCCCCCTTCCTGGAATCATCTAGCTGGTCTAGACTTGGATCTGTTTTACAGTTTTTGCAGAGCTCCAAGACTTCCTTTCAAATAGCCTCAGGTAACAAGGCCAGTTCAAGTACGATGTGCTCAGTGGCTCCCTCAATCAGTGGGACGGGGGGGTCAAGGCTGTGTGACTACTTACTGGTAGGTCTTCATGAAGCTGAGAAAACCTGGAATTAGCTGTTGGCATTGCCACTTTGGGAAGAACAAGAGGGATACCAGGGAGCAGTGATTACAGGTATTACATGTATCATAATAAAGTACAGAATGTATAAATGAACAAGATGACTCTTTCATTTGCAATTTTAGGTTGAGCCGTTTTCTTGCTCACATGGGCCTATTTTCTTTTCAACACCCTACTTTCTAGGGTGAGGTGGATATGCCATCCTAGGTGTTCAAAATAGCAGACCCCCAGTGGAATGTGTGTGTGTGTGTGTGTGTGTGATAGAGAGAGAGAGAGAGAGAATGTAGGGAGGATTTTCAAGTGTATGTGTGGGGAGGGAGCTTTGAGTGTAGGTGTGTCTTATTTTTATACTTTTACAGTCTCTAATACAGTGTCTGGAGTATGGAGAGTAGTCAATAAATGCACATGTAGTGAATGATTATAAAGATGTCTCTAACTTCAGATACAGATCTGTCACTTGCCAATTCATGCTTTAATAACTTTAAAAAATACCTACTATAATGCACAGATTTCTAGTCTTAAACATTTTTAAAGAAGTAGTGAAGGACTCTGGTAGCAATTTAAGGCAAACTATCATCTTTAAAAATTGTATATGAACAAACTGTTCCATAATGCTAAAAAGTTTTATATCATCCTTTTATTTGCTTGAATTTATTTTGCCACATCCCTTCCAATACATAATTTTAGCTTATATTATAATGAGTGTTGTGTTATTTAAGGTAGCAATGGCTGTTTAAACAAATCCCCAATTCCAGTGGCCTAACACAATGGAAGTTTATCTCTGTCCCATTTTCCAGTCTTAGGTGGATGTTCTAGTTGGCATGTGACTCTCTGTCCAGTGATTCAGAGACTCAAGCCTCTTTTAATTTTTGGCTTCTCCATCCTTGAGCGCCTCCTCATCTTAGCAGAATACAGCTGGAGAAGGAAGAGGATTGTTTAGGGAAGACCTTCTTAAAAGCCTTGGCCTGGAAGTTCCACCCACTGTGACTGCTTACTTTCTATGGGTGAGAAGTAGTCACATGACCATATGACATGCCTGAGGTCACTGGGTGAACACCTGCTTTCCAGGGAGGACTTTCTACTATAGGATGAGGCATGGGAGCTCACGGGTGGGCAGCAACTAACTACAACATAAAAGAGGAAGTTGTAAATACATTCTTTTGATAAAAAGACTGGATTGCCTTGTAAGAAAACATTATTATATTCCATGAATTAATTTTACTTGATTGCCAAATATAACATGATTTAGCAATCTATTCTATTTTTTTCATTGTTTATAGATACAAATACTGAGAAAAACTTGTTCTCAGAATTATGGAGCGTGGGAATAGAAATTGATGTTCTGAACTGCGACTCAATTCTTGGAACTTCTTCTAAGCTTAATATGCCCAAAGTAGATATACTGTATCTATCAATGATCAGCTGATGACCGTAATTAGGTCTTTCTGCAATGTTGTTGAAATCAACATAGTTGGAAAACACCTTGATTTTGCAAAGTGATGTTCGCCGCCGATTGATAAAGTGATTTCTCTATTTATATTCCTGGAACATATTACCAAAAAAATCTCTGTCTACCAATATCTATTAAGTGCCTATTACATTATACTGTTGCCCTGTTACTCACAGCGCACCATATCTTAATCAATAGCCATGGGGCCGAAAATTGAAATTTTACTTTCAGTATGCCTTTGTCAATCCCAATATTATTTTATCAAATGCTTAATTGTCTTGCCTGCCTTTATAAATAAATTTTTATTATACTGAAATCTAGAACTGCCCAGGATTTAGCTTATTCATTTGATGCGAAAATATCATCCACATAACCTGATGAGCAAAGCCCAATGTCTTGTTGGCAAACTATTCAGCCACATTAGGTTTACCTTCTTTATTTAATAAAACCTGGAAGGGATTGACTTTATTTTCAATATGTGCTTCAAAAAATAGTATTTTCGAAAGAACAACTAAAGAATAACTTAAAAGCACATCTTGTAAGATATTACCAACAGCAATCAATAATGAAGTGATACATATCTAATAACTACTCTAATATTATTGCAATGTAAAGTGTGGCTAAAATTTATTATTTAAGAAGCTAGGTATATGAGGCATATATTTGAAAACTGTGTATGTATTTGTGTATTAAACAGTGGTAGCTAGCTTTTTGAAATAATTAACAATTACATAAGAATCAGGTATAAAATCAGAAATTATTAATCACATTAGATATACTGATCAAGCTTTCCTTATGTATTTAATGAAAGTGTATAAATGAATCAATCTGACAGCTAGCATATAATTTTGTTTTTTGTTAAAAGAGACAGAAAATATTAAACATTTTATAAGCTGAAATAAGGTAATGACAGAGTAATTGGAATAAATATTTCATAATATGATGTGTTAAAACAGGTTTTAACTACATTATTGAATGAAACGTGTGAAATCTGAAAGATCACAAAAGGCTTTCTTCTGCAGGAATGAGTCAGTGTATACTGGAGAATCCTGGTAGCTCAGAAAACATTCTAATCATGCTTAAAAGTATCAGCATCACTAAGCTGTGCAGGTCCTTGGTATAAATATGTCTTTAAAGGAATCACTTAAATATCCAGGGAGGGGCCGGATCATGAGGTCAGGAGTTCAAGACCAGCCTAACCAACATGGTGAAACCTTGTCTGTACTAAAAATACAAAAAATTAGGCGGGTGTGGTGGCATGCACCTGTAATCCCAGCTACTCGGGAGGCTGAGGCAGGAGAATTGCTTGAACCCAGGAGGCAGAGATTGCAGGGAGTCGAGATTGTGCCATTGTACTACAGTGTGGGCTACAGAGTGAGACTCTGTCTCAAAAAAATACATATACATGTGTGTATATATGTGTGTATATATATGTATAAAAATACATATATATGTGTGTGTGTATATATATATAGAGAGAGAGAGGGAGGGTTCATTTTTACATTTTCAGAGGGCTCTCCCTCAAGAGTGCTGCTCTACTTGGCATTATTTGGGGGATGGAAGAGGTGAAACCCTTCATTGCTTTACTCTACAATATATCCAAATTCAGAACACTCTAGCACAGGCCAACATAAGTTCCGATGTCTCACTTATCCTAACAGAAATATCTCCCAGACCTGGAGAAAGAGACAAATCCTAGACAAGACTATGATGCTTTGATTAATCATTAATAGAGTTGTCCTTGAAGACAGTATTTTAAATTGTCCCTTTGGCATCCTGAAGTTTTTTTTTTTTTGTTGTTGTTGTTGTTGTTTGTTTTGTTTTACAGCTCAGGGCAATGAACAATAGTAAGATTCAGGATGGATAAGGATGTGCCTTTCTTTTTTTGTCCAAAAAGGCCATTATAAAAGAGAAGATGGGAAAGGAGACTCTATCTGATCGTTCCAATCTGTTCTCAGGCAGATTTTAAGAATGGTAGTCAAGGCACCTGGAAATTGATTTCCTTCCAAGTCTCTGTGCAAGGAGTATTCTTGCAAAGTCTTAGCTTTTTAGTGCAATTTGATGGTCACTGGTGTAGCGTCCCATGCAAGGCTATTCCTACCACCAGGTGGCAGCATCCTCTAGTTGTTGGTGGGCTCTAAGGCAGGAAAGCAACCCAGTTAAGTCTGTGTAACCTTAACACCCTTGAACAAATGAACCTGAGCCAAGGCAGAGTGCACACAGACCCCATGAACCAAAAGAGACAAATCCTCAACAGACAGAAGCTAAGGTGAATGTCTCTTAGTCTCATTTCCTGCTCACTTCAGCATGAACAGTTTGAGAGATGCACACTTAGCAAAACAGGACGAAGGTTAAAAGGTCCTCTGGAGCAATAAGGAGGTAGCAGGTGATCTGTAGTGAAACTCCTAATTGTTCCTTTGAACCATTAGCACTTTTGGGTAACTTTTGTCTAGAACAAGTACTAAATGTCACAGAGGTTTGTTCCCCTGCCCAAAGGTGCCCAGGCTGAGAGGGCAGGTTTAACCTGGTATCTCATCAGAATAGGGACAAAAGAAGACAAGTCATATTGCAGCCACTCTCACCTGGCTTGGTCTTATTAGAGCTACCTGCTGTCCCCTGGGGTGATAAACCGTTGCATTTGCCTGATTATTTCGTTGGTTTAAAAGACTGTGTGCCATGTGATTGCAAAGTCAGCTCAGACTCTTGACTTACCAATGTCGGAGCTGCCCTTCTTGTCTTCAAAGCACCTTCCTTCTTTCTTCCAGAGCCCACTGGGGTCTTGATGCTGTCAGAAGTGTTCATATGGACTTAAAAATATTGCATCACAGCCTAGAGGTGACCAGCTCTATCACTAACAAAGAAGGAATTTAAGCTTTTGGGGCCCCAGCTTCCCCATTAGTAAAATCATGTGAGTTGTGTACAAAGTAGCTGCTTGAGAGAGGTTTCATTACTCAACAGGGCTTAGATTTTTCTGGACTTTGCAGGAAGGAGTCTCTGCCCTTCTAGGTTTTGTGCTCTGCAGCTATGGGCGTGAAGATCACCCCATCCTCTTGGCAGTCCTCAGCAACATGAATGGCAGGCCTGCCCTAGGAAGAGATAGACATCAAGGCCACAACGCAAGCCATGCGCAGGTCATGGGCTCATGGTACTGTTGAGTTTTGACTCCTTACTCAGGAACTGAGCTGAAATGAACAGCTTAGCAGGCATTGTTCCTGGAAGGAACTTCTTTTTAGAGAGGCTATAAGGTGGCTGGACCCCCAGACTCACCTCTGTGATCTGCCTCACTGAAAAACAAAATAGTTGTGACTAGCCCTACCTTCTCTGGGCTGACAGTAGTACCTGTTTGGGGCTGCCACTTGCTGATACCCACACAAGCCCAGTGCCAGAATGCATAGCTAAAGTGCTGTTGCAAGGGGAGAGGTCATTCTCGCAGTGATGCCTGGCCTGCACTGGCAGCACCTATCCCACAGTGGCCTGCTGGCCTTCCCCAGGCTGCCAGAAGTTGTGTTTGCCCTTCACAATTCTTCTGGGTGCTCAGCTCCTTTGGCTTAGAAGTTCACTACCTCTACCCCCATCAGCTCCTGGCTGGAAACCTTAATCCCTTTCTCTATGTCTTCCACTTCACTCTGAACTTCTACCAGCATGGCTAGTGGATATTTCAGCCACCTATCCTTCCTGCCACTCCTCATCCTGAATTTCGATCAGATTATCTACTTATGGAGTAGTGTTTTCAGATATAGGGGAAGGGAAGCTTCTTTTATATTATCTTTCATGGGTATCTCATACTAATGTTCTTTCCAAAACAATATAGTCTTTATTCCCACTGACAAAGTCAATTACAAGGGCATAAACATGATTTATTTCCTTTCCAAGTGTCCCAATGCTTCACCAACACCACTGCCACCACTAAGGGTTCCAGTGTGATCACCATCTGGGATCTGCCTCTTTCAACTGCTTGTTTACCTCCTGAGCACGCTCCGTGGGACATGAAGTTGGGGCTTTACCAGGGACCCACCCCCTTCCGCCCAGGACTCTGCCTCTGGCTGCCACTCAAGGCCGCAGGGCTTGGGCCCCACCCCGCTCCTAGACTGGAGCAGGCCCTGGGAGAAGAGCGAGGCCAGGCAGTGGGAGCAGACATCCCCGAATCTGCAGGAACAGGGGGGCGTTTCTGGTCCCCGAGGATGTAGGCTGCAGAGATGCCCAGGCCCTGCACCTGGGAAAGCGGCTGCAGCTGCACCTGGGGAGTTCCCATCCCACCCACTTGGAAGGAGAAGGACTCCTGCTTGTCTCTGACTCCTGCCTGCTCCCTGGAGCGGAAGGCCCAGGTCTTCAATCTCCGGTTGGGTGCCTGCAGCTGCACCCAAGAGGGCAGATCCTGCCTGTTCCTGGCCACCTCCAAGAGCACAGGTAGGTTCAGATCCACAGCCACAGTTTGGGCAGAGGTCCATTCTGCTCCCTAGAGCAGGAGGCCTGGGTCTGCAGCCACACTTCGGGTAGCTGCAGTGGCACCTGGGGAGCTCCACCCCCAACTCAGAAGGGGCGGAGCTCCCACTGGCTTCATGTAGTGTGCAGTGCCAGCCGTAGCCAGCGTGATGGTGTCAGCCTCTGCCATCATTAGGTACTATTTATTATCTTGATTTTACAAATGATAAAACTGTTGGATTTCAGCCCAGGTCCACCGGAATCCACAGTCTTCATTTAGAACCCCCATGTTCTACAACACTAGACCAGGGGAGAAATTTGCACAGAAAGTAGTATGCGTAATGGAGGCTGGGAATCAGAGAAAGCAGATAGAGAAAACAGTCTTAAAGGACTGAATGAATTACAGATAACCTGTATTTTCCAAGGGCTGGGGGCTGGAGGGAGGAGCAATTAGGTTTTAATGGGTACAGAGTTTCAGTTTTGCAAGATGAAAAAGTTCTGGAGATCTACTGTCTAACAGTGTGAATACACGTAATACCACTGAACTGTACCCTTAAAAATGGTTATGAGGGTAAATTTAATGTTATGTGCTTTTGACCATAATAAACAAAACAAAATAAGTTGTATTCACTCTCTGCAGGTGAGGGGCCACTTTTCAGAGGCACTCTCCCCATCTCTACCTCACTAGGGCTTTGCAGCAAAAAGTTTGATCACTTTATGTTATTATATGCTACATTGTTCCTCACTGAGTATGTGCTGCTGCTTCTTTGACTATATGTCCTCCTGCTTGGAGATTTGGCTTTTTCGTTCTCTAAAAGGGGTATTTTGATGAGCAACAATATTTTATTTTATTTTATTTTATTTTATTTTATTTTATTTTTATGATGAAGTCTTGCTCTGTTGCCCAGGTTGGAGTGCAGTGGCGTGATCTGGGCTCACTGCAACCTCCACCTCCCGGGTTCAAGCAATTCTCTGCCTCAGCCACCTGAGTAACGGGGATTACAGGTGTGGGCCACCATGCCTGGCTTTTTTTTTTTTTTTTTTTTTGTAGTTTTAGTAGAGACAGGTTTTCACCATGTTGGCCAGGCTGGTCTTCAACTCTTGACCTAATGATCCACCCGTCTCAGCCTCCCAAAGTGCTGGGATTACAGGCGTGAGCCACTGCGCCCGGCCTTTAAATTTTAATGTAATATAATTTATCAGTCTTTTTTGGTTTATGGCTAATACTTTTCTTTTCTTTTTTTTTTTTTTTGAGACAAGGTCTCACTCTGTCACCCAGGCTGGAGTGCAGTGGCACCCAGGCTCACTGTAACCTTGAATACTGGGCTCAAGCGATTCTCAAGCCACAGCCCCCTGAGTAGCTGAGACGACAGTTGCATGCCACCATGCCTGGCTAATTATGGCTTCTACAAAATGCCAAACATTCTCTGCCCCCAAATTAGGAAGAAAGTCTCTTGCATTTCATCTAAAAGCTTTACAATTTTGCCTTTTATATTTAAGTCTATAATCCACCTGGATTGTTTTTAGTATTTTAGAAAGTAAGCGTCCAATTTTATTTGATTTTTCCATATGACTATCCAATTATTTCAGTTTCTTATTGAAAAGATTATATTTCCCACTCTACTTTGCAATGTTATCTTTGTCATGAATCAAATATCTACATATGTGTGAATCTGTTTCTAGGTTCTTTATTTCCATTCATTAGCCTATTTGTCAATCCCTGTGCAAATACCACAGTGACTTGATAATTGAACCTTTGTAAGTGTTGACATTTGGTGGGACAAGTCCTCCCACTTTGTCATTTTCATGGATGTCTTGGCTATTCTTAGCTGTTTGCATTTCCATGAAAATGCTAGAAACAACTAGTGAAATTAAAATACACACACACATGCACACACACACACACACACACACACACACACACACACACACAATTAATATAACCCTGTTCAGATTTTCCCTGGGATTACATTTAATCCATAGGTTGATTCAGGGAGAAATGACATCTTTGCAAGACAGTTTTCCAATACATTCCTTTCCATTTACCTGAGTCTTCCTTCAGTTTCTCTCAATAAAGTTTTATGTCTGTTCATGTGAGTTTTATACATCTCTTATTATCTCGATTCCTACATACTTGATACTTCTTGATGCCATTGTAAGTAGAATTTTTAAAATTTTTATTTTGTTTGTTGCTGGCACATAGAAGTAAAATTGATTTTGTTTTCTGACAATTTTGCTTATCTTTCTTAATTGTTAAAATTATTAAAATTATATTTTAGTGATTCACCTATAGTACTTCTGGGCAGTCTATGAGCACAATCATAATATCTGAAAATATATAAATTTTTTTCCATTCCAATCTTTATATATTTTATTTCTTATCTTACCATGGCGTGACACCCAGTAAAGTGTTGAATAGGACTGGTGATAGTGAGTGACTATTCTTCCTTTTCCCAGTCTCAGAGGGAAAAACCTTCAGTATGTTACCATTAATTATGATGTTTTTGGTAGCCTTTTCTTTCTTTTTTCTCTATTTCTTTAGACAATAGGGAAGTAATAAAAGGGAAGTCCCCTTTTACACCAAGTATACTAAGAGCGTATTTTTAACATTAATGAATAATGAATTTTATAAAACATTTTATTCTATTTTTTGAGATGATCATATTTTCATGATTTTCATGCTATTTATTTATTTTTTTGTTGGGGTCTTGCTTTGTCGCCCAGGCTGGAGTGCAGTGGCGCAATCACAGCTCTCTGTAGCCTTGACCGTCAGCCTCTCCAGTAGCTGGCACTACAGGCACACACCACCATGCCTGGTTAATTTTTTGTATTTTTTGTAGAGACACAGTTTCACCATGTTGCCCAGGCTGGTCTTGAATTTCTGAGCTCAAGCCATCTGTTCACCTCTGAATCCCAAAAGTGCTGGGGTTACAGGTATGAGTCACTGCACCTGGCAGAATTATGTTGATTTTATACTGAATCCCATTTGGTCATGAAGTTTATCCTTTTTACATGCTGAATTTTGCTTGTGAATATTATGTACATGATTTTGCTACTATATTTATGAGTTTAATAGTAGTTTTCCTTTCACATATAGTTCTTATTTTTTATATCAATTTATTGGCATAAATATTTCAAAAGAATCGTCCTATTATTATAGTAGATACAGTGGTGGTGATGTCTACTTTTTCATTCTTGATATTGTCTATTTGTAGTTTCTCTTGGTTTTGCTAGATCCTTCTTGCCTGAATTTTATTAATGTTATTAAACAAATTTTTGACTTTGTTTACTCTTTTTTTGCAGTATTTATTTATTTTACTTTTGGGGGGCTTAATTAGCCCATTATTTTTTTACGGCCTTTCTTCGTGTATGTGTGTGTGTGTGTATGTGTGTGTGTGTAGCTATCATTTTTTTCCCCAAGTGCTGCTTTAGTATATTACCAAAGTTTTTCTATATATTGATTTCCTTATACTTTGGTTGAAATATTTAATTTAATTAGAATTAACACTATGATTTCTTCTTTGATCTGTGGCTTACTTGGAAATGCTTTTATAATTTTCAAAATATGATTATTTTCTAGTTATTTTAAAAATCTGTTTTTTATCTTGCCTGATTGCATTGTGGCAATAGACAATATTCTATATGATTTCACCCTTTTGAAATATTGTTATTTTCTTAATGGCCCATTAGATGGTCAGTTTTCATAAAAGTTCCATGTATGTTTCGAGAAAATATGTATTCTTTAATTACTGGGTAACATGTTGTTCATTACCGCAAATTTGTTAATTGTGTTATTCCAACATCTGTGTCCTTACCAAGTTTTTGTTATTAATTATAGTTTTAATATTTCCAGCTATGATTGTGGATATATGTATTTTTCTTTGGAGGCTTGTTACTTTTGCTTTAAGTGTTTTCAAGGTCATTTTATTAGATGCATGTAAGATTATTATTATATTTACATGTTGAATTGGACCCTTCATCATTAAGGAATGATTCTTTTTTCTTTATAGTAAAGTAGACTTTTGGAGTTAAAACCTATTTTTCTTAAATTAAAATAGCAAAACAAACTTCCTTTTGGTCAGTATGCGTGATACATCTTTTTATATTTTTTTACTTTCAACTTTTCTATGTTTCTATTCTTACGTGTCTCCTTGGGGCAGCATTAAGTTGTGTGTTGTCTTTTTACAATTTTTTATTATTCATTTATTTATTTTTATTTCAATAGCTTTAGGGGTACAAGTGGTTTTTGGTTACATGGATTAATTATATAGTGGTAAAGGCTGAGATTTTAGTGCACCTGTCACCTGAGTAGTGTACATTGTACCCAATAGGTATTTTTCATCTCTTACCCCCTCTAACCCTACCCCACTTCTGAGTCTCCAATGTCCATTATACCACGCTGTATGTCTTTGCATACTCATAGCTTAGCAGTTATAAGTGAGAACATATGATATTTGGTGTTCCATTTCCAAGTTACTTCACTTAGAATAATGGCCCCTAGCTCCATCCACGTTGCTGCAAAAGCCATTGTTTTGCTCTTTTTTATGGCTGTGTAGTACTCCATGATACGGATATACCACATTTTCTTTATCATCCACTCATTGGTTGATGGGCGCTTAAATTGCTTTTATATATTTGCAATTGACTTTTTTTTTTCTTTGAGTAGATGCCCAGAAGTGGGATTGCTGGATTGAATAGTAGATCTACTTTTCGTTATTTAAGAAATCTCCATACTGTTTTCCATATAAGTTGCACTAATTTACATTCCCATCACCAGTGTATAAGCATTCCCTTTTCACCACATCCATGCCAACATCTTTTGTTTTTCGACTAATAATGGCCATTCTGGCTGAGGTAAGGTAGTATCTCATTGTGGTTTTAATTTGCATTTCTCTGATGATTAGTGATGCTGAACATTTTTTCATGTTTATTGGCCATTTGTATGACTTTTTTTTGAGAAATGTCTATTTATGTCATTCGCCCACTTTTTAATGAAATGATTTGCTTTTCCTTGCAGATTTGTTTGAGTTCCTTGTACATTCTGGATATATTTTCTCCTATTCTGTGGGCTATTCTGTTTATTCTGATAATTATTTCTTTTGCTCTGCAGAGCATTTTAGTTTAATTAAGTCCCATTTATTTATTTTTGTTGTTGTCACATTTGCTTTTGAGCTCTTAGTCATGAGTTCTTTGCCTAGGTCAATGTCTAGAAGAGTTTTCCTAGATTATCTTCCAGAATTTTATGATTTCAGGTCTTAGGTTTAAGTCTTTAATCCATGTTGATTTGATTTTTGTACACAGGAGAGAAAGAAATCCAATTTCATTCTTCTGCATGCAGTTATCCAGTTTTCCCAGCACCATTTATTAAACAGTGTCCTTTCCTCAATTATGTTTTTGTATGCTTTGTTGAAGATCAATTGGTTCTAAGTATTTGGCTTCATTTCTGAGTTCTCTATTCTGTTCCATTGGTCTCTGTGCCTACTTTTATACCAGGATCATGCTGTTTTGGTTACTATGGCCTTGTAATATGATTTGAAGTCAGGTAATGTGAAGCCTCCAGATTTGTTTTTGACTTAGGGTCGGTTTGGCTATTTGCGCTCTTTTTTGGTTCCATATGAATTTTAAGATTTTTTTTTTCTAATTCTGTGAAAAATGATGTGGGTATTTTGATAGGAATTACATTGAATCTTTAGATTGCTTTGGGCAGTATGGTCATTTTCACAATATTGATCCTCAATCCATGAACATAGGATTTATTTCATTTGTTTGTGTTATCCATGATTTCTTTCAGCAGTGTTTTGCAGTTCTTCTTGTGGAGATCTTTCACCTCCTTGGTTAAGTATATTCATAGGTTTTTAAAATTTTTTTATTTTGCAGCTATTGTAACAGGGATTGAGTTCTTGATTTGATTTTCAGCTTGGTCATTTTGATGTGTGGTAGTGCTACTGATTTGTGTACACTGATGTTGTAACCTGAGACTTTACTGAATTAATTTGTCAAATCTTGGAGTTTTTTGGAGGACTTTTTAGGGTTTTCTAGGTATGTAGTCATATCATTGGCAAACAGAGAAAGTTTGACTTCCACATTTCCAATTTGGATGTCTAGAAATTTTTGTCTTGTCTGATTGCTCTGGCTAGGACTTCCTGGTTGTGTGCTGTTTTAATCCAGACTGATGATTTTGTGTTTTAGTTAAACATTTATTTCCTTTATATTTAGTATAAACATTGATCTATTTGAGGTTAAATTCATCATTTTGTTTCATGCTTTTTATGTGTCTTGCCTGTTTTATGATTATTTTCTCTTCTTTATTGTCCTCTTTTAGATGATCATTTTTATTATTTACTACTTTTCGTATTTATGCACTTTTATTTTATTCTTTTTGTGGTTAATCTAAAAATACCAACATGGATCCATTAACTGTTAAAGTCCAACATTAACAACAGTGCTGATCTCTTCTCAGACAATATAAGTCTTGGAATTCTAAAGCAATTTATCCCTTTGAAATTTATTTGTTGTTTTCTTGTCTTTTAACTCTATGTATTTTGAAATCTGACATTATATTACTGTTTTTTGAAATAGAATGATTATTTAAATGTGTTAATATCACTTACAATTTCCTTCAGTTCTCATCTGTTGGGCACAAACTTTCAATGTTTTGCCTAACAATGACTTTATTTCACTTTCATTTTTGAAATATATATATATATATGATAGATTATAAATCTAGGATGGCAGTTATTGTCCTTCTCCTTTTGACTATATTGTTCCACTGTTTTTTGGGCTTCCATTTTGAGAAGTCAGCTGTCTACCTAACTTTTCTTCCTTTAAAAGATATTTGTCTTTTTTCTTGGCAGATTTTAAGCTATTTTTACTTTTCTTTGGTTTACTATAGCTTCACTATGATATGTTTAGGTATGGATTTCTTTTTATTTATTCATTTTTTGGGGGATTCACTGGGCTTCCTTGAATATGCAGTTGTCTTTTATTAGTTCTGAAAAATCCTTCATCATTAATTCTTCAAATATTATCTTTGCCCTATTCTTTCTTTTCTCCTTCTGGACCTCCAATTGATGTATGTTAGATCTTCTTACCATATCACCTTTGTCATGAGAACCTCTTCTATTATTTTTATCATATTTTTTTCTCTTCTTCATCATGCTCGATTACTTCTGATCTATCTTCTTATTTCCTACTTCTCCCTTCAGTTTCGTTTACATTACTCTGTTGTTAAAATCAATCATTGAAAAAAATCTGTTTGGAATTTATATTTCCTTTATTTAAAAATGTATTATGTCACTTTTTATTTTTTTTTCCTCATAGGTTATTGAGGTACAGGTGGTGTTTTTTTACATAAGTTCTTTGGTGGTGATTTGTGAGATTTTGGTGTACTCATTACCAGAGCAGAGCAGTATACATTGCACCCTATTTGTAGTCTTTTATCACTTGCCCTCCTCTCATCATTTCCCCCAAAGCCCCAAAGTCTATTGTATCATTCGTATGCCTTTGCATCCTCATAACTTAGTTCCCACATATCAGTGAGAACATACAATGTTTGGTTCTCTATTCCTGAATTACTTCACTTAGACTAATAGTCTCCAATCTCACCCAGGTCACTGCAAATGCCATTAATTCATTCTTTTCTATGGCTGAGTAATATTCAATTACATATATATATTATATATAGTATTGAATTACGTGTGTGTGTATGTGTATGTGTGTGTGTGTGTATATATATATATCTCACAGTTTCTTTATCCACTCGTTGATTGATGGGCATTTGGGTTGTTTCATGATTTTGCAATTGCAAATTGTTCTGCTGTAAATATGCATGTACAAGTATCTTTTTTGTATAATGACTTCTTTCCTCTGGGTGGATACTCAGTAGTAGGATTGCTGGATCAAATGGTAATTCTAGTTTTAGTTCTTTAAGGAATCTTCACCCTGTTTTCCATAGTGGTTGTACTAGTTTACCTTCCTACCAGCAGTGTAAAAGTGTTCCCTGATCACCACATCCACACCAACATATACTGTTTTTTGATGTTTTGATTATGGCCATTCTTGCAGGAGTAAGATGGTATCACATTGGGTTTTGATTTGCATTTTCCTGATCATTAGTGATGTTGAGCATTTTTTCATATGTTTGTCAGCCATTTGTATATTTTCTTTTGAGAATTATCTATTCATGTCCTTAGCTCACTTTTTGATGATTTTTTTTTTTCTTACTGATTTGTTTGAGTTTGGTGTAGATTCTGGATATTAGTCCTTTGTTAGATGTATAGATTGTGAAGAATTTCTACCACTCTGTGGGTTGTCTATTTACTCTGCTGACTGTTCCTTTTGCTGTGCAAAAGCTATTTAGTTTAATTAAGTCCCAGCTATTTGTCTTTGTTTTTATTGCATTTGCTTTTGGGTTCTTGGTCATAAAATCCTTGCCTAAGTCAATGTCTGGAAGGGTTTTTCCAATGTTGTCTTCTAGAATTTTTATAGTTTCAGGTCTTAGATTTAAGTCCTTAATCCATCTTGAGTCAATTTTTGTATAAGGTGAGAAGTGAGGATCCAGTTTCATTCTCCTACATATGGCTAGCCAATTATCCCAGCAACATTTGTTGAAAAGGATGTCCTTTCCCCACTTTATGTTTTTGTTTGCTTTGTCAAAGATCAGTTGGCTGTAAGTATTTGGGTTTATTTCTGGGTTCTCTATTCTGTTCCATTGGTCTATGTGCCTATTTTTATACCAGTGCCATGTTGTTTTGGTGATAATGCCCTTATAGTATAGTTGAAATCAGGTAGTGTGATGCCTCCAGATTTTTTCTTTTTGCTAAGTCTTGCGTTGGCCATGTGGGCTCTTGTTTGGTTCCATATGAAGTTTAGAATTGTGTTCCCTAATTCCGTGAAGAATGATGGTGGTATTTTGATGGGGATTGTGTTGAATTTGTAGATTATTTTTGGCAGTATGGTCATTTTCACAATATTGATTCTACCCACCCATGAGCATGGGGTGTGTTTCCATTTTTTTGTGCCATCTATGATATCTTTCAGCAGTGTTTTGTAGTTTTTCTTGTAGAGCTCTTTCGCCTCCTTGGTTAGGTATATTCCTAAGTTTTGTTTTGTTTTGTTTTGTTTTTGCAGCTATTGTAAAAGGGGTTGAGTTCTTGATTTGATTCTCCACTTGGTTCCTGTTGGTGTATAGAAGAGCTACTGCTTTGTGTACATTAATCTTGTATCCAGAAACTTTGTTGAATTCCTTTATCCATTCTAGGAACTTTCTGGAGGAGTCTTTAGGGTTTTCGAGGTAAATGATCATATAATCAGCAAACAGTGACAATTTGACTTCCTCTTTACTGATTTGGGTGCCCTTTATTTCTTTATCTTATCTAATTGCTCTGGCTAGGACTTCCAGTACTATGTTGAAGAGGAGTGGTGAGAGTGGGCATCCCTGTCTTGTTCCAGTTCTCAGAGGGAATGCTTTCAACTTTTCCCTATTCAGTATTATGTTGGCTGTGGGTTTGTCATAGACGGCTTTTATTACATTTAGGTATGTCACTTGTATGCGGATTTTGCTGAGAGTTTTAATCATAAAGCAATGATGGATTTTATCAAATGCTTTTTTCTGCATCTGTTGAGATGATCATGTGATTTTTGTTTTTAATTCTGTTTATCTGGTATATCACTTTTATTGACTTGCGGATGTTAAACCATCCCTGCATCCCTGGTATGAAACCCACTTGATCATGGTGGATTATCTTTTTGATATGTTGTTGGATTCATTAGCTAGTATTTTGTTAAGGATTTTAGCATCTGTGTTCATCATCAGTCTGTAGCTATCTTTTTTGGTTATGTCCTTTCCTTGTTTTGGCGTTAGGGTGATGCTGGCTCCATAGAATGAATTAGGGAGGGTTCCCTCTTTCTCTGTGTTGTGGAATAGTGTCAAAAGGATTGGTACCAATACTTCTTTGAATGTCTGGTAGAATTCTGCTGTGAATTCATGTGGTTGTGGACTTTTTTTTTGGTAATTTTTAAGTTACCATTTCAATCTCACTGCTTGTTATTGGTCTGTTCAGGGTATCTATTTCTTCCTAATTTAAGTTAGGAGGGTTATATTTGTCTAGGAATTTATCCATCTCTTCTAGGTTTTCTAGTTTATGTGTGTAAAGGTGTTCATAGTAGCCTTGAACCATCTTTCATATTTCTGTAGTGTCAGTGCTAATGTCTCCCATTTCATTTATTATTGAGGTTGTTTGGATTTTCTCTCTTCTTTTCTTGGTTAATCTTGCTAACGGTCTATCAATTCTATTTATCTTTTCAAAGAACCAGCTTTTTGTTTCATTTATCTTTTGTATTTTTTCATTTCAATTTCATTTAGTTCTGGTTATTTCCTTTCTTCTGCTGGATTTGAGTTTGGTTTATTCTTGTTTCTCTAGCTTCTTGAGGTGTGGATGTCAGTTAGAATGTCAGTTTGTGCTCTTTCAGTCTTTTTGATGTAGGTGTTTAGGGCCACAACCTTTCTTCTTAGCCACGCCTTTGATAGGTTGTGTCATTATTGTTCAGTTTGAAGAATTTTTAAATTTCCATCTTGATTTTGTTTTTGACCCAGTGATCATTCAGGAGCAGGTTATCTGATTTCCATGTATTTGCATAGTTTTGAGAGTTCCTTTCGGAGTTGATTTCCAGTTTTATTCCACTGTGGTCCAAGAGCGTGCTTGATATAATTTCAATTTTCTTAAATTTACTGAGGCTCATTTTGTGGTCTGTCATATGGTCTATCTTGGAGAAAGTTCCAAGTGCTATTGAACAGAATGTGTATTCTGTGGTTGTTGGATGAAATGTTCTGCATATATCTGTCAAGCCCATTTGTTCCAGGGTATAGTTTAAATCCATTGTTTCTTTGTTGACTTTCTGTCTTGATGACCTGTCTTGATGACATCTAGTGCTGTCAGTGGAGTATTAAAGCCCCCCACTATTATTGTGTTGCTGTCTATCTCATTTCTTGGGTCTATTTGTAATTGTTTTATAAATTTGGGAGATCCAGTATTTGGTGCATATATGTTTAGGATTGTGATATTTTCCTGTTGGACAAGGCTTTTTACAATTATATGTCCCTCTTGTCCTTTTTAACTGCTGTTGCTTTAAGGTTTGTTTTGTCTGATATAAGAATTGCTACCCCTGCTTACTTTTGGTGTCCATTTGCATGAAATGCCTTTTTCCACCCCTTTAGTTTAAGTTTATGTGGTCCTTATATGTTAGGTGAGTCTCTCGAAGGCAGCAGATGGTTGGTGAGTTCTTATCCATTCTGCAGTTCTGTATCTTTTAATTGGAGCATTTAGACCATTTACATGCAATGTTATTATTGAGATGTGAGGTACCATTCCACTCATCATGCTATTTGTTGCCTGTGTACCTTGTTTTTTAGTTAGTTTGTTTGTTTTTGCTTTTTAAATTGTATTTTTGTTTTATAAGTCCTGTGAGATTTATACTTTAAAGAGGTTCTGTTTTCATGTGTTTCCAGGATTTGTTTCAAGACTTACAGCTCCTTTTAGCAGTTCTTGTAGTGGTGGCCTGGTAGTGGCAAATTCTCTCAGCATTTGTTCTTCTGAAAAAGACTGTATCTTTCCTTCATATATGATGCTTACTTTTGCTGGATACAAAATTCTTGGCAGGTAACTGCTTTGTTTGAGGAGGCTGAGGATAGGGCCCCAATCCCTTCTAGCTTGTAGGGTTTCTGCTGAGAAATCTGCTGTTACAGATTTTCCCTTATAGGTTACCTGTGCTTTTGTCTCACAGCTCTTAAGATTCTTTCCTTCACCTTAACTTTAGATAACCTGATGACAATGTGCCTAGGCTTCTACTTTTTGAATTCTGTAGGCTAGTGTTAATTCCAATATTTCAAATAATTGTGCAGATCTTTCTACTGTTTATTATTTTAGCTGATTTTTTGCTCATGTGGTCTTGTCTGATAGTCTGCTGAGTTAATTTTTGTTCTGGACTTCGTATTTGAAAAATTATTTGAAGAAGTAATTTGAGGCCTTCAGGTAACATTTTCTTTTCTTCTAAAAGGTACATGACACTACACATTCAGTACCACCCTTATCTGGCTGCAAAGCTTGAGCCTTCCAGTGACACAAAGCTAAAGGCTGTACAAGAGTTGGTTCCCTTCTGATTCATCCTTCTCTGAGGTTGCAGATCTTTGGCATCCCAACTTAAATTGGAATCTTTATCCTTCTGGCTTCAGGGCATCTCCAAAAGTGAATCTCAGTTTTGAAGCATTTTTCTTCTTTCCCCTTTATCACTAGGAAAAGGCTAGACTTACCTCTCTGGCTTTTTATTTTCATTAAAGGTTTTAGTTCAGTAATTTTCCATTTCTTCTTTATTCTTTGATCCCTTTAAAGAGAAGCTATTTGGAATTTGAACAACTTTTTGGGAAGTTTTATCCAAAATTTTGGGAGGGTAAGGTCAAAAACATCTAGTCTGCAAGTATTTGAACTGGAAGCTATTAGTATTTCTAGGTCTAGATTCCAGGAAATAAAACAGCATAACTGGTGGTAGGCTTGCAGGAACTAGAGCCAAGTTTTGTTAATAAGACAATAAAAACGGAGTAGCTACTATCTGTAAGTACCTCTGTTAAATGCCAGGAGAGGATACAGAAATGAATCAATCAGAGTGCCTCTCCTCAAGGCACTCGGGACTGGATTTGAAAGACATTGTAGATGCATGAGCACTACGCTGCCCATAAAAGCAAGATGTTATAAAAGATATATGTGAACAAAGTTCTGTGGAAGCTCACTTCTGCCTGGTGACACTTGGGAAAACTTCAAGCAGAAGTGTTCTTTAAACTGGTTTTTAAAGGATAGATATGATAGGTATGTTATAGATTGGAGAAACAGCAAAGGCAGTAGTTAGCAAATGATAAATGCCTAGAAGAAATACAGAGGAGTCCCATTTGGTTCATCTAAGCATGTTTTAAAATTTTGTTTTTTAAGACAGGGTCTTACTATGTTGCCCAGGCTGGCATGCAGTGGTGTGATCTCAGCTCACTGCAACCTCTACTTCCTGGGCTCAAGCCGTACTCCCACCTCAGCCTCTTGAGTATCTGGGACTGCAGGTGCATGCCACCATGCCCAACTAATTTTTAAACTTTTTTGTAGAGATGGGGTTTCGCCATGGTGCCTAGGATGGTCTCAAACTCCTGAGCTCAAGCAATCCTCCAATCTCCACCTCCCCAAATGCTGGGATTACTTGCATGAGCCACAGTGCCTGGCCCATTTAGACATTTCATACTCTCCTTTCTGCCTCTAATTTGTAAGTCATGGATGTAGGCCTTGTTCTGAGGGAGAATTCACACCAAAGTGTATATGACTGTGCTGTTAAAATGCTGAGAGCTGAAGAGGGTCTGAATAGTTGGGGCATAGGGGGGTGGGTGGACCAGTGCACATTTAGGACCAAATGACATTTACATAATAAATGAATGAGGCTGTCTCAAGTCTCTAAAAAGCTCATTCGAAAAGGCATACTTTAAAAGGGTTTATTTTCCCCATAGACTGTCAGAAAATCAGCTTTGCAGATCTTTATAGAATGTTAACTTTGCAGAACGCCCACCGTTCCCATGTGTTTACTGCGACAAGTTTCTCTTGGCTCTGATTGTGTCTCTGGCTAGGAAGACTGAGAGACTGACTCATCCTTCTGTTGGCAACCCAAGGTTTCCTGAAAAATACATGTGGGGAGGGAAGTTTGCAAACAGATTTTGCATTTTGAAGTCTAATTGTTACTGGAGCAGCAGTTCTTATATCCATAGGCTGGCATTTCAGTCTGAGTTTTCATTCTTGCTGTGAAATGCCCACAAAATGGGTTTTCCCCACTATTTATAGGTCCCATACATTCAGCCTTCTCTGAACTCAAAGAAGGAGCTACAAATGGAGAAGAGGTTCTTGCATTCTTTCTCCTTCTACATTTATTTTAGAGGGACTATCTCAAACATACAGCTAAGAATAGAGAATAATATCATACCTATGTACTGACTACTCCAGTTTTATCCAATTTTAACACAGTGTCCTACTTTATTGAACTTTGTTTTAAGAAATTAAACATTCCAGAGAAATTGAGACCTCCTGTGTAATGGTACCTAACACTAGTACCCTCTCTTCTTCCCCAAAGATAAGTACTGTCATGAATTAGAGCATCGTTTCCATGCATGTTGTTTTAGACTTTTGTTACATATTATTTATGTATCCGTAAATACTATAAAGCACTGTGTTATAGGCTATCAAGCTATATAAGTGGAAAAATGTTACTGATGTAGTTGGACTTATTTCTGTCTATCTTTTCATTTTATTCTTCTCTGCCTTCTACTGGCCTGATAATATTTTCTGTTTTTGTTTTTTTACTCAACTCTTTTGATTTAGAAACTGTAGATGATGTTCCTGGTTTTTTTGTTTTGTTTGTTTATTTGAGAAGGAGTTCCACTCTTGTTGCCCAGGCTGGAGTACAGTGGCATGATCTCAGCCCACTGCAACCTCCACCTCCTGGGTTCAAGCAATTCTCGTGCCTCAGCCTCCCGAGTAGCTGGGATTACAGGTGCCCACCACCACATCTGGCTAATTTTTTGTATTTTTAGTAGAGACGGGGTTTCATCATGTTGGCCAGGCTGGTCTCAAACTCCTGACCTCAGGTGATCCACCCGCATGGACCTCCCAAAGTGCTGGGATTACATACATGAGCCACCATGCCTGGCCAATATTTCTGGTTTTTAAGTGCCCATACTTAATTTAAAAATATTTAACTACACTTAAAAAAAAAGACATTTTATTCTTCTCCCAACCATGGATAAGGACTTTATGCATTGAGATACTTATACTATTTTTTGTTATTATTATTTAGAATTTTAGTTTGCCCTTTAACACAAAAATATCAGATTTTAAAGGGAGATGTTTAATTAAATTTACCAACATATTTTACGAATTCCTGTGTGTTTCATTATTGTTTCTTCTATTTCATATCTCCCATTTATGTTTAAATACATCCTTTTGTAGGCCTTTTAATAAAAGTCTGTGTGTAATAGACTCAGTGTTTGAACATTTTAAATGTCCTTATTTTGTTCTTTCTCCTAATTGATACTATGGCAAATAATACCATTTTAGATGGATACTTTGAATATATCACTCAGTTTTCATCTGGATCAGTTGTTGCTGATAAGTCATGGTCAGTCTAAATGACAATCTGGGAAATATTTTTTCTAGTGTTCCTTTGATAATGCTTCAATTCAGGCAACTCCTCTTTTTTATTGCTTCGTCTCATTTTTCTTTTCCTCTGAATTCCAGAGCAAATACTAAAGTTTGCCCTCCATAACGATTATCTTCTTTCTGGTTCCATCAGTTCTACTCTTTAACTCGTAGTGAGGTGGTAACTTTTATTTTTATGTTATAACTGTCTAACAAATCATGCCAACATTTGGTAGTATAAAACAATGACCATTTAATTATGCTTGCAGATTGTGTGAGTCAGAAATCTACAAAGGGCACACAGAGAGTAACTTGTCATGACTCCATTATGTCTGGGGCCTCATCTTGAATGGCTAAGGCTAGTTTAAATGGCTGGGGGCTAGAATCTTCATTCACCTGTGCAGTACCTGGCAAGGAAGGCTCACTGGCCATCCTAAGTAGAAATGTCAATCAGAGCACCTATTTGTAGCCCATCTATGTGGCTTGAGTTTCTTCAATTCATGGTAACCTCAGGGTAGTTGGACTTCTTCCATCTTCCCTCTGGACTCCAGTGTAAGTGTTCCTAATTCAAGGCAGATGCTGCATGGTGATTTATGATCTAGCTTTGGAAGTCACATAGCACCTCTTCCATCATACTCTGTTGGTCAAAATGTGCACTGCACAGAATGGTTGACACTGGTGACATGTGACTGTGGTCACTGGAAATGTAGTTAGCCTGAAGTGAGACTGCAGGCAAGTGTAAGTGCAAGACACATTCTGAGTTTCAAGGACTTAATATTCAAGAAAGAATGTAAAATATTTTATTATTAACTTTTAAATTTATTGCATGTTGAAATAATAATATTTTGGATATGTTTGATTAAATAAAATATGTTAACATTAATTTCACCTGTTTCTTTTTACTCTTTCTATGCAGCCACTAGAAAATTTAAAATGACACACATGGCTCGCATTATGTTTGTGTTGGACAGTGCCGGGCAAAGCACCCGTTCAGATGTAAGAGGCAGGAATGCATTCTGCACTTCTTGAAAGCAGGACTGTAAAAAAATTTGTGGTCAGGTTTTAAAACCATGACACTGTTTCTCATTTGCTGCTTAGCACCTCTCAACTCACTCATTTCTTTTTTACATTCATCTTCCTATTTCATTTTCTTGTCTGTTTGCTTCATCCTTTTATCTTTTCATCTAAATCTGCTCTCTCCCTAGCACTTCGTTCCCGGTTCACAAAGGCTCTCTCTTCAGTAATTTTTTGAGAAGGAAGAAAGTTTCCTTCTGAGAACCATGCCTTTCAGAAAGTATTGTGCACATAGCAGTCTGCTCACCTTTCTTTCATCTGCTTAGTTGTTTTGAGTTTTGCACTCTCTGCCTGGACATGGAAAGACGCCAAACAGATCAGAACAGCCTCTTTCCCTCCTCATGGAGCAGCAGCACAGGATAAAGAACTGGCTGCCCATTTTCTGGTCAGCGCAAGGACTCAGTCAGAGCAGGGACAAATGAAAACAGACGGATTCAAAGTGCAAGCCAATCTTTGATCATTGTTGTCTGTTTCATGAAGGGTAGGTAAACAAAGTACACCAGGAGCTGAAGCTGGATACATTTTTCCGTGTTTAGTTAATCTGCTTTGTAATTTGCTTCAGCTTCTCTTCTCCCAGATTCTTGCATCAGATTATTAATCAGTCAATATACATATGCATTTTTGCATTTGCCTATATTTGAATAAGATGTCAGGAGAGGCAGCATTAAGAGTTCTATCCAGATGACATTTTGTACCAGAATTAAGGGTATAGTTTTTAATAGAGCCAATATTTTAGAGCCGTTTTAGGTTCATGGCAAAATTGAATGAAAAATACAGTTTTCATTCAGGTTTCACTGCAACCTCCGCCTCCTGGGTTAAAGTGATTCTCATGCCTCAGCCTCCTGAGTAGCTGGGATTACAGGCATGTGCCACCATGCCCAACTAATTTTTGCAATTTTAGTAGAGGTGGGGTTTCACCCTGGCCTCAGGTGATCAAACTCCTGGCCTCAAGTGATCCACCTGCCTCGGTCTCCCAAAGTGCTGGAATTACAGGCATGAGCCACCACACCCAGCAAAATCTTAATCTCATTCAAAAGCACCCTCACAGAAACACCCAAAATTGTGTTTGACCAAATATCTGGGCTCCCCAAGGCCAACTCAAGTGGACACATGCAATTAACCATCACCTCAATTGTCTTGGTGTGCCCAGGGCTGAAGGGTTTCCCAAAGTGCAACTTCTAGTGTTAAAGCTGGGGACATCTTGGTACAAGTTGATCATCATTTGTTTGTGTGAGTCCAAAAATGCAAAAAAGTGGAAAGAGGAGAAATTGAGGCATAGAGACACATGGTGTGTCCAGGAGAACTGGAAGTTTTGGGTCTGGAGAAGTAGGATGGTGTGTAGCAGATATGAGCTGGAATGGTGGTCAGGAGCCATGTGTGGAAGGGATTTGAATTCATGCCAAGAAATGTGTCCTTTATCCGGCATGTAATGAAGGGTTTTAAGCAAGGGAGAGACACAATCAGATTTGTATTTTAGAAAGGTTTCTGACCTGCCTTCCCATACTGGGCAGAACATTCCTCTGATTCATTACTCAAATGTCAACCTAAATGGGCTCTGGAAAGGCTAAATAAAAATTGCATCTGTGAGAATTGTCAAGTGTAATCCTGCTCTTATCTGCAGTGACAGCTGAAATCAGGAGGTGTGGATCTAAGCCAGCTAGACTGGTACATGCTTCAGTCTCCATGGAGGCAGGACCTCTTCCTCTCCGTGAGGTCCATTGACAGCCAATGACCCTCTCTACTTTGCAAGTAGGGTAATTTACAAGGTATACCAGGTCAGGAAATTGCTGTCCACAACCCCTGTCCTCAACATCGATGGCTTTCTATTGTACCGAGGATAAAGTCTAAACACTGCAAAGCTTCTAACTTTCTCTCCAACTTTTCTCACTGAGGTCTAGCTAAAAGACGTGTTGAACTTGTCATGCTCCTCCCAACCTCAGGACCTTTGCATCTGCTCTTTCCTTTGCTGCACCATTCTACTATCACTCCTCACAGCACTGGTCCCTCCTAATATTTTAGTTCTCAGCTTCAAAATTGCTTCCACAAACAAGCCCTCCCTTAACCCTTATCCAGATAAGTCACTTCTCTTATTCTTTGTCATAGCACCTGTTTATTTTCTTCCTGACTTCTTTGGTGATCTGTAATCACTTAATCTACTAATGTATTTAATTATCTCTCATCCATCTCCCTTACTAAAGTATAGGCACCATAGAGACAGGGATATCGGCTGTCTTGTTCACCTTCACATCCCCAATGCCTAGAATGTTGATGGCTTAGCACACAATAAACATTTTGGTAAACGTTTGCTGATTAAATGAACAATGCAAAAATGACACCTAGGGTCTAGAGTTGATGAGAGCCTTCTCGTTATCATTACTGTTAGAATGTTCACTGTTAAACATACCTAACAGACAGGAAAATAGGAGAGTAAGTGATAATTACAATGCCATCATTTTAGTACAATTTTGTGTGTGTAAAAATTATCTCATTTAATGAGAAATGAACAGGAGACCCATGTTGTTTTCCTAACTTTGTCATCATTGTAAGTACTAGTATTTTCTTCTGTAAAATGAGGGGGTCGGATCATTTAATGTCAAAGGACCTTTCCATGTCTGATCTTCCACAACAATGTAACAGACCGTCAGAATAAGTAATTGTCCTGTGGTGACAGCTACTATTGTGAGCATGTGGCATACATTACCTCCACTCTTTAAGCTGGCCTGCTAAGGTGGGCATTACAACACCCCATTTTCTAGACTAGGAACTGGGTTTCAGAGAAACTAAGTACCATCCCACAACCAAACAGCCTGAAGATAACAAAAATAGGACTTAAACTCAGGCCTGTGCTATCCCCAGACCCCTTATATTTTACCATACCATGGGGAGTAAATACTATGTGCCTTAGGATGTTTATTTCCTTTCTTCAATAATAGATTTTCAGTGCCTAGAATATTTCCTGACACAGACTAGGCACTCAATAAATATTAGTTGAAGGACTGCATGCATGATTGAATGAATGAAATCAACCACTTAAGTATTAGTATTAGTGTGTCATTTCTTAATGGCATAATGCCTAGGACATACTCTGGCATGTAGCAGCTGCTTGACGAATATTTAATAGTTTGTATTTTTATTTAGAAAAGAAGGAAAGATAAGTATTTTCTTTACAGGAGTATGAGGTAGATAACAGAGGGCCTACAGGAGGACCAGAAGGACTTCCTAGACCAGCGATTCTCAACCAGGAGTGGCTTTGCCCCCAGGGGACATTTGGCAATGTCTGGAGACTTTCTTGGTTGTCACATTGGAATTGCTACTAGCATCTGGTGGGTAGAGGGCGGGATGCTGCTAAACATCCTGCAGTGAACTGAACAGCTCCCCCAACAAGAATTATCTGTTCCCAAATGTCAATAGTGCCAAGATTGAGAAACCCTGTCTTCACCTGGTGAGGAAAAGTGAGTAACAGTGACATGGAGCAGTGCGAAAGAGTTACTTCATCTTTTTGCCTCTGAGTGCCAGTAACTGCAAAAAGGACAAATGGAAAAGAGAAACGAGGGTGGGAGAATCAGAAAAAAGATTTTCCTCTCAAATCACTTTTACAATGGGGTATGTTGTGTGGGGATATTTAACACCATTTTAAAATAGATGTGGATAGTGATTGAAATCCCATCAATAGGTTTTTAGGCAGTTAGAACGTTACTTTGGAGGAGGCATTCTTCATGAAGAGTAGCCTCAGTGGCCCTTCTTGGTTGGCAAAGG
The DNA here is from genome assembly GCF_001698545.2 of Rhinopithecus bieti. Lineage (NCBI taxonomy): Eukaryota > Metazoa > Chordata > Mammalia > Primates > Cercopithecidae > Rhinopithecus > Rhinopithecus bieti. The sequence goes on along the minus strand of NW_016808547.1, from coordinate 3,030,292 downwards.
AGCAGTGATGGAGGCGAGGGCAGGGAAAGGAGGTCATTATCTTGGCCTGAGTCTGTCAGAAAGAAAAACTTGTGACAAAGGCTTTTGGGAAGGTGGTTTACTTTGAGACCTCAGGGATCAGGAGGAGGGGAAAGGGAGCATGCAGGGGGAAGAAGGAAAAGCTGATTAAGATTGCATTCTCTAGTTGGTCACTGCTGCGGATGGCTAGGGCTCAATTCTATTGAGACCTCAGGAGCAGAAGAGAACATGCCTCATAGATGTCCACCCAGATACCAAAGAGTGGAGCATTTATCTGCGGGCTCCCGTGCCCCATGGGTCCAGTTATCTCATGGTCGTTAACTTTGTCCAGTCCCCAGGTTATACGTGTGTGAGTGAATGCTGGGTGGGTTCCCACAGGTGGCTCATGCTGAGGCTTTAGAGAAGCCCAGAAGCAGAAAGTGAGAGATTCATAATACAGCCAAGGCTTGGCACTGCCAGGTTATCCTAGCACAAAGCTGATTGCCCTAGCACATGGTGGGGTAAAAGGTGGGCCAAGGAGGACAGGCACAGTGGCTCATGTCTTTAACCCCAGCACTCTGGGAGGCTGAGGAGGGTGGATCATGAGGTCAGGGGTTCAAGTCCAGCCTGGCCAAGATGGTGAAACCCCGTCTTTACTAAAAATACAAAAAAAAAAAAAAAAAATTAGCCAGGCATGGTGGCAGGTGCCTGTTATCCCAGCTACTTGGCAGGCTGAGGCAGGGAATTGCTTGAACCTGGGAGGTGGAAGTTGCAGTGAGCCGAGATTGCATCACTGCACTCCAGCTTGGGCAACAGGGAAAGTCTCTGTCTCAAATAAAAATAAAAAATAAAAAGGCGGGCCAAGGAATAGGAAGTAAAGCATAAGAGATGTCTGACACAGCCCAGTCCTCACACTGCTTGGGCCAGAGAGCCTTGTGAAGGAGCCTCATCAAGACTTGATACAGGACCAGGTGCAGTGGCTCATGCCTGTAATCCTAGCACTTTGGGAGGCCGAGGCATGTAGATCACTTGAGGCTAGGAGTTGGAGACCAGCCTGGCCAACACAGAGAAACCCTGTCTCTACTCAAAAGAAAAAAAGAAAAAAAAAAAAGCCAGGTGTGGTGGTGCGTGCCTGTAATCCCAGCTACTTGGGAAGGCTGAGGCACGAGAATCGTTTGAGCCCAGGAGACAGAGATTGCAGTGAGCTGAGATGACATCACTGCACTCCAGCCTAGGTGACAGCAAGACCCTGTCTCAAAAAAAAAAAAAAGACTTGATTTGTTACAGGAGGGTTAGCAGAACAAGCTATATTCCTTGCTGCTATAACTAGGCCTGAGGCAGGAATTGATGTTCTCTTTTATCTCCCCTTCCAGAATCCCCTATGAGTGATTTATTTAGTCAGTCTAGGTTGCTTGGCTGGTGGGGTAACCCAGACCTTAGTGACCCATCCGTAGGGATCTGAACTCTAACTTTTCTTACCATTGCATGGTGGTAGTTGCTACTTTTTCCCCTTTACCATTATCTCTTGGTGAAAAAGCACTAAGAGCCTCCCAGAGTGTCCCCTGCATTTTGTACATACTCCTTTCAGACCGCATTATATAGCAGCAATCCCAGTTTCTATGATAGGGACAATTATCTTTGCCAGTCTGGTTACTTTTTTCCTTGCCTGCTGGTCCTGCTGGCATGAGAAACTCAAAATGACCAGGTGGTAGTCATAGCTTCAGTTCAGTGGAAACTTATTGTAATCTTGCTAGAACTTCTCCTTTGTTGGGAATCACAACCTATGATCCAACAGAATTTAGAGAAATGGAGGCAGGAAGCACACATTTTGCAAGAAAGTCATTGAGAATAATGGTGAGCGAGACCACTGCTATTTCTGTCTCTTGGTTCCTGAATATGTACATTCTAGATATTGGGGACACTACATCAGGCATGACCCTTGGCTCATTGTATATATTGCATTCTGGAGGAAAGAGCCCCAGTTATACAGGTGTTGTCCCCAATCTGGCACTTACTCTAAGTCTTTAAAAATAATTTCATTGTTCTGTATGTTGGTGTCTTCCAGATTATGTGGTATATGGTAGTTACATATTCACACCCCTTCTTTGTTATAAAAGGTATTCCTTGGTCTGAATCAATATTGTTCGAGATTCTATGCCAATAAACCTGGTATTCTTTAAGACGTTGCATGGAGAGCTGCAGGAAGCACAACAGGCAGGTTAGTCAAACCCCTATATGAATTAGGTAACAATTCCCTGCTAGGTGGAGGGGTCCATTGTAATCATCCTGCCACCACATGGCTGGTTGGTCTTCTTAAGGGCTGGTACCACATCAAAGACTCAGCATCAACCTCTGCTGGTGACAGGACAAACATTTAGCTGCATCAGTAGTCAGATTCACACTGATAAGAGGGACCCTATGCCATGGGGCCCATTTGTAGCATCCTCCTTTGTTTCTGTGGCCTCTCCATTCATGGGCCCATTGCCCAAGCACCAGAACATCTAGAGAGAAGCTGGCTGCCTCAAACTAAAAAATGGCAGGTGAATGCTTCCTTTGCCATGTATATTTTTTGGTGGGCATTCGTGTGAAATACAAAGTTCTGCACACTTTTTCCTCCTCCCATCAGCCCTTCCTCAGGCCTTTCCTCTGTCCTTCTGACCTCTGATCTCCCAATCTTGCTCCTTTTGGCCTCTTTATCAATCAGCCAAAATGTTTGCCACTACCCAGAAGTTTATGTGTGGTCTTACCTCATCCCACTTCTTCTTCCACTCAAACTTGACCATCTAGGTTGGTGAGCTCTGCTCAATGGGAGGATTTACCTTCCCAGATGTCCTTCATGACCACCCCTGAGTGGAGATGTGGGCAGCAGCATTCCTGCTTTGTTTAGCGTCAGCATAAGTGAGCCCATCCATCTGTGAAGTAGGCCTCAGTTTTTCCTCCTCTATCTGTTAATCATAGGGACCCCTCTGTATTCTGCCGTAGGCCATGAGTATAAGTTGAGGAGGTGGCACTGGTGTGTCAAAGGTAGCAGTATTGCAGGTTTGAGCTTCCTATTGAGGCCACCTCTGAACCCTCTTGGACCCAATTCTGAATATACATATAATGTTCAACATGCCTTAGTGCATCTGAAAAATATCAGTTCATAATACTCAGCTCCAGTCTCATAGTCACTTGCGATTCTGTGGTCAGGAACTCAGGCACACCCAGCAGCATGACAAGCTCTTCCCAGCAAGCTATTCCCTGCTGCAGACGGTATAGCTTTGATCTAGAACTCTGGGGGTTTGAGCTGAAACTCCCCTGTGGTAATTACCAGAGAATCCACAGGGTATCCTCACTCCCTCCAGAATCTTCTAGCTATATCAGATCTCCCAGTCATATGGCCTGAGTGGTAGGAGCTCAATATAAATTGGTGTGAATGCCAGCTTGGACCTATTAGAGAATCCTCTCTCACTTGTGTCCTGCTCAAAACTGGAAGCCTTCCAGCATATCTGATAAATGAATTGGGGTAATATTCCTAAGGACTATACACACTGCTTTCAAAATTCCAAGAACCCTACCAAACCTTAGTGGTAGAGATTGCAGGGTACAGCAACCAATCTTACAGGGAATAACCTAGCAAGTCTTAGACCACTGACTGCCTGGAAGCATCACCAGTGTGACCAGCCCCTGAATTTTCATGGCTTTTATCTCCAATATTCTGGCAGTGTGTGTTTTCCTTGGGTATCTGAAATACTTGCCACTTCTGGCTCATCAGTCCAGTTAGCATGATGTCATTCATATCGTGGGTCATCGTGATGCTTTGTAAATGTCAAGACAATCAGATCCCTGCATACTCTACTAAGAGAGCAAAAGCATTAACATTGCCCTTGAGCAAGGCAGTCAGTGTGTACTCCTGTCCTTCCCACAGAAAGGTGAGCTGCTTTTTATTCTCCTTACTGATGGGGTTTGAAAAGAACTTATTTACCAGCTCAGTAGCCACAGTCCTAGAGCCTGAGGCTGTGTTTATCTCTTTCAGTAAAGATACTATATCTGGCATAGTGGTTGCAACTGAGGCTATCATTTGGCTTAGTTTAAAGTAGTTCACCATCATCTACTATATCTATTTCGTTTTTGCAGAAGCCATGTAGATGAACTGAATACAGAGATGTGATGAGGACCATCACACTTGCACTCTTTCCATCTTTGAGGAAGCCAGTAATATTTGCCATTCCACCCAGGAGGCAGAATGGATTATAATTTGCTGTCTTCACCAGGGTGAAGGACTGTTTCATGGACCTCCACTCACCCTTTGTGCTTTAACAGCTCTTTCTCCACAGACCAGGAAATGAATGAGATGTCCTGTCAGCTGCTAGAAATAATTATATACTTGATAACTGGTAAACTAGAGGGTAGGTCTATGGATACAATGGACCCACTGTGAGAGAATTTGGGCCAGGGCATCACATGATCTTCCACATCCTCACTCTAACTGGGAAGGTGGGGGCCACAATGGCATGCTGGGTCCCTTATCATCAGTTTTAGCCTAGAACTCATATCTAAGAGCGTACACATACAGTTATTCTGGGAAGTAGCCACAGATCCCTTTGGGGAAGGACTGGAAGAATATTGATTTCTCCCAGGGAAGCAATAGTTCCTGGGTCTGTGAACTGACTTAACTCTGGAAACTGTAGGAGGAACAGTGATTTTCTGTTGCAGCAGTTGACATTGGCCTCTGCTCATCAGATCTCCACTTTTTCTGTTTTGAAGTCAGATTACACCTTAGCCAGCTACCCATTTATCTTACCAGCCCCCCAGGAATACTATGGCCTAACAGGCATTACCATCAACCTCTGAGGCCATCCTTGTTGCCATGCCAGTTGCTGCCTGTTATGTTAACACATCTTTCTCATCTCTGACCAAAGTGATTCTTGCTTTGTGGGAATCCTGTCACATCCATTTACTAGAGAGCCTAGTTCTATGCAGCATTTTCTAGTGTCAATCCAGGCCAGTGGGAGACAGTGGCCACTGAGCTTCTTAAAAGTGCTAATGCCTCTGTCATCAGTGGATTTTTATTGCCTTAGTAAAGAAGCCTCCTTCATGCATTTCCAGGGAAGCTGTCACACTTGTGGTGGGCTCTCTGGTCTCACACAGTGAGTCCTTCTTACATTCCCACTTCCCTGGCTCTCCTGACTCTTCCTCCACAGGCTGCCAAGGCAGACCCAGTGTCTCAACTTCATTTGCTGAAGGCTATTGTTGAGTGAAAGTTTGGAGGAGCCATTCCAGCAGTAAGTACAACTGGCTGTACCTGAGTTTAGCAGGATATTAAACCCTGAGTCAGGGGAGAGTGCTTCTACATCAATAAACTCTCCCAACACAGCCTTATATTCTTCTTGTCACTTTTCCCTGCCCCAAACCTTCAAGATACTGGGGCATTTGCTCCCTAGTTTCTGTTAGTACATATTAGCCAGTTCTTGAAATTCTTTGAGTTATGTGGACTATTCCTTCCTAAAGTAAGGACTCTATATCCCTGTTCTGTTCAAACTGAAGCTAGACCCTGGTTATTGTTCTGGAGGCAATGAGGGAAGATGGAGGCAGATCTTGGAGAGGACAAGAATCATCCTGCAAAGGTTTATGTCAAAGGTTGGCCAACTACAGCCCGAAGACCAAAAATGGCCCACCACCTGTTTTTCGAAATAAAGTTTTATTGGAACACTTCCACGCTCATTTGTTTATGTATTGCCTACAGCTGCTTTCAGACTAAAACAACGAAGCTGAAAAGTTGTGATAGAGGCTGTATAGTCTGCAAAGTCTAAAACATTTGTTACCTGGCTCCTGACAGGAAACGTTTGCTCACTCCTGCTTTGTCCGAGAGCCAATGGGTAGTAGTCCATTGAGGATTTATGCTATCTGTCTAAGAAAACTTAAAAAGAAGAGAGTAATTAGGTGGGCAAGGAAGTGGGGCATGCACTGGTAGAGAACAAGACTGCTTTTTGTTCACCCTTCCAGCACTGCCATTTACTAACTGAGATCTTGGGCAAGTAATTCAGAGTACTAGTTCCTACCCTTCCTGCTTTAGAAAGTTGTTGGAAAGATCAAATAAGACAATGGACATAAAACCGCCTGGCAAACTGCAATGTGCTATAAAAATGGGAGGTATCATTGTTTGCTCCTCAATATCCTGACCTTCCAACCCACAGCAAGGGAAAAAAATTCTTCATCTGTAACGATGTAAGAATGTTTGTGTGTGAAATCCCTCTCTGCTCATATCACTCTACAGAGATCTTCCTTATGCAGGTTTAGTTTGCAGGCCCTGCTTAGAGGGCTGGAACACCCAATTCCCTTTGCCAGGCTGGGTTGCACCTTCTGCTGCTGCCAGTCCCAGTTCCTCCCATCGGATGCACGAGTCACCCATGGGCTTTTCAGAGACCTATAGCATCTATGACCTGAGTGCTGAGGAGCAGTTTTGAGCTTAAGACACTGACTCCCAAGGTGTTCAGAGCCATAGGGCATCTGCAAAGAGGTGATATTTAAAGCTGTAAGAGGAATTTTAATGACATCATTTGAGGGAGAAAGGAGAAGTCAGCCCAAGAGAGAAACTTCAGGGGTGCCTAAATGTGAGTGAGAGGAGGAAAGAATTGAGCCACGGAGACAGAGGAGTGGGAAGAGAGGTGTGGGGAGAATTCAGAGAGAATGGCCCCTGGAAGTCAGAAACCCAGGGTCCAGATCTGGGATGGTCAGTTCTGTGCTGTGTGGCTTTGCATAAATCACTTGACCTGTAGGCTTTCATTTTTCTCACCTTCAAAATGCAAATGGTGAGAATTCCTGCCTCCCAGGTTTGTGAGATTCAAAAGAGGAAGGGCATAGAAGTACCACATGAAGTATTTTAAAGGCATAGCATCTTTCCCAGGGCAGGGAAGAAGGGCCCACGGCTTCTCTGTATTCACATTGTTATCTCACTGTCAATCCCTCTTTTGGTTTCTGTAGTTACATTGTCCTAATACAACTTAAATTAGAAAGATACAAGAAAACTTGACTCAATATAGATTTCCTTGTTAATTCAAGTACAGAACTTCTCTCAAAAGCTTGATTCCATGATTGCTTTTTCCTGAAGCCTATAACCTGCATTACTAAGAAGGCAACAAGAAGTCGTTAATGCCTGGCAACACATTTCCAACTGCACGATACATCCTATAAGGACAGGTCAAGGAGTTACAGTCTGCCAAGTGCAGAGAGAGACTTTTCTTGGTGAGCAAAGGTTCATTTGAGGCACTGCTTTGAAACACTCCTTCTCAGTTCAATTTGGCACTTTCAGATATTCAGCACCCATCTTCCAACCAAAGGACGTCCTCACAAATTTCTATAGATAAAACCATTATAGGAAATCAATGTGCTCCTGCATTTTCCATTATAACATAGCCGCAATGCCCCAGATATAGGCAGGGGAACCAAGAGGTAATGATTGGAGGTAGGGCGAGGGAGGATCCGTATTCTGTTTGCAAAGTCACAAACACTGCTCAGAGTTCATGCAAATAGGCTCACTAACATTAATTTGCTGGGCAATTGTTTCCCAGTGTGAGCCTTAATTTCTTCATGTGTAAAATAAGGTCGTTGGAATAGATTTCTTATACATCTCTTTTAAAAAGAATATTCTGTGTTCTTTATTGAGCATTCAACCAAACAAAAGCACTTTGTCTGAATGTTTTCCTCAGTCTTCTGCTTTTATTAGAAAGTTTTGGTTCGCATTGTAAGAAAAGAATGTCTTTGGTTTGTCTGGAGCCAGCTGACAGCTATGTATTATGGGTGAAATTTTGTTAATAGTGAAGAGGCCAAGGTTCTAGTTTGGCTGCAGCAAACAACTTGCCATGTGACTGTAGATTAATCATTTTGCTGTTCTGAGCCCAATTTTCCTGAACTGTAAAATAAGCTAGAGGATACAAAAGAAATTGGTAACCTTAGTTGCCCTATGGAGGGATAAACTAATTACCTGAAGTTCCATTTTAGGAAATTTTGTGCTGAGTTTAGATAAGAAGTATACTCGACTGGATTGGTACTTTTCACTATACCCTATGCTCCTTTCCTACCCGATGAATTTCATACTGCACACATATACCACCTATTCATTAAGTAAATAATTGTTTAAAATGAAAAATAATTGTTTAAAATGAAAATAAGTTCATAGGCCTAGGAGGTTTATATATTTCCTTCCAGAAACATAGCCCATAATTCTATATGCTTAGAATGGTTTACAGTGTTCCCTTTCTTTATCAGCCTCATGGTTAAATAAACAAGACTTTAAATATTACAGATTCATAGAAAACTAGGTAAAATGACAAATAAAGCAACACATTCTAATTCAGGATATTAATTATTGTGAAAAGACTCAATTTTTCCCATCGGAATGAAACATCCATTCCTTATTACTGACAATATAGAAGAGGGTGACGTTGTCATCTAATTGCATCTTTCTAACTGAGGAGAGCACTTGGAGGGAAAACTGCGATGTGGCCAGCAAAAGAGCACAACTATCACAAAGACAGCCAGCACGCCGTGCAGGATGTTCACTGCAACTGGATGAAAATTAGTTTAGTTAATACAACAAATTCCATCACTAGCTTAATTTAACAGGAAATGACTGCTATTTGGGACCTACAAAATATTGCTTGAAGATTTCCCATAGGTGTTTAAGCTTTAAATTGTGGAAAAAATATAAGATATATGTGAAATATATATATATATATATGTATATATAGATGCATATATATGAATAATAGCCCAGGATAAAGGAAAAATAAAATTATGCAAGTTGGCAGCAACCTCTCAGAAGCAATGATTTGCAAGTGCTTCAGTCTAAATTATAATTTCCCAAGTCTATCACAATAAATTTTCAGAAACATTTCCTGCCTTTTTAATGAAAATATATTGACAGGAATATCACATCTATACTATAGTGTTTTATGTGTCTTTTGACCCCGATGTCAAAGCATTCTCTTTATATTTGTCTTACTGATTTGTAACCTGAGAACAAGAAACATGTTGGTTGCTCATAATTAGCAATAGCAAAGAAACTTTCAGAATTCCAGAACTGATCATTTTATTTAATCACTTATTTTATTTAAGGTATGCAGGGAGAAATAGTTGCAGAGATATTAGGTTAACTCACCTGGGGTCACACAGCCATCCAAGGGAAAAGCAGGAACTAGAGCCTGTTCAATATATCTTATGGTTCCCAAGAGCTCCCCATTTCTGGCACGTGAATGTGTAACCTTTCTGGCTAGGAGGGGATAATTCGGGCCGGCAATAAAGGTAGATTCTTCCACAAAGGGGCTAGGCAATAGAGAATGCACATGGAAGGCTTTATCCTGGGCAGTTCATGGTTCCAAATTTCATCCTTTAAATCTTTTTATCTTTTTGAACAATGATGAGATTCAGAGGAGCTTATTGGAAGGAGCTGGACAAGATGGCCGACTATACACAGCCAGGTGGAACACCTGCCACCGAGGGACTGGGACGACTGGCACCCTCCTAACAGATCTTCAGCAAGGAGGCACTGAGAGTGGATGGAGGGAAGACACAGAAGCTACACTGAAGTGGGAGGCAGCTGCTGCATGGGGCTACCATGCAATGGGACTAGCTCCTGGCCCCTAATGACTCCAGGGGAACAGGTGAGTTAAACTGGCAAGGAACAACCTGCTCTCACCACAGGCCTCTGGAATCCCGGCAGGAGGAGACCCCTTGACCACCACAGACACTTGAGTTGGCAGGGAGAGCTGCTTGGAGAAGTGGTAGGGGCAGCACTTCAGCCTGGGTGGAGCCCAGAGGGTTTGGTGTGGGAGCATTTGCAGTGAAGCATAGCCAGGGACAGCCATCCCTTTAGGCTCGACTTGCTGCCATAGCAGACTTTAACCCTAGGGAAACTGGTGAAACTAAATTCTTCAGAGTGGTCTTGCCTGGCATTTGAGGCCAGTTCAACAACCTGAGCACCCCTTGGTTTTCTGGCCTCTCCTGGATCCCCACCCTGGCCATGCCTGCTTGCAGTGCAGCCTTGGGTAGCCCTGGGGGCCCACATCACAGCTCCTGCACTGGCAAACATGGTGTGGTTTTCCAGTGCAGAAGCCATGATGTGAACCCCCAGGGCTACCCAAAGCAGAAAGCTCCAGCAGAGCAACCCCTGTGGACATGCACTAGCCCACCCACTTCCTTCCTCTACTGCAGTTTCCGCTGGGCCCATGACCACCCCCCCCGCCCCAGTCACTGCTGGTGCACGTGTGAGCAGGCAGATCTTGCCTTCTCTGCCCTGCCAGTGTGCATGTGTTCATGTGCCCTGCCTTGCCACTGCTGCTGGTGTAAGTGAACTCAGCCTCCTCCTCCCCACACCATGCCATCATTGCAGTCAAAGCCTTGGCAGGCACAGAGCCCACCAGCCTTACCTTCACCATTGCCTTGCGCCTGCACTAACACTGCTGCTGGAGTGAAATTAGGCAGGGAGAACAGTGGACCTTACCACACCCTAAGCAGCCACTCCTGCCTGCATGAACTCACACAGAGGGTGTACGCAGACCAGCACCTGCCAGTCTCCCACTCCCATGCTAACACCACTACCAGTGGGACAGCATGCAAAGTTGCCATTGGGGGTGGGGGGCCCACCTTCCCATGCCATGCTGCCTCCACTGCTGCTGCCAATGGCCACATGGAGGCTGGCACCTGGGTACCCACTAGCACCCTAGCGTAGCCAGTGAGCATGCACCCTGCTGCACTGCCACTGCGACTACCACTGGCACAGGTGAAGGAGGACAGATCCCACTGCCACTGCCCTACAAAACACTTTGGCTGGCACCACCCTTTGGAGAGTTGTGACCAGCAGTCAGCGAGCACCTTGGCTGCACCCAGCACAGTGGGTTCCTAACCTTGAGGAGCCAGAGAACAAAGTTGGGCCCTGATACCATTCCCCTAGGGTTAGAGTATGCAGTCCAGGAGTTGGAAGCCTAGCCTTGGCTCCCTGAAATTTTTCAGAAATGAAGCCAGTCATTTGAACTTGTAACACAAGGAAACCCTCAAGGTCATCAAACAGGATACAAGAGAAAAAAAAAAAAAAAAAAAAAAAAAACCATCCCAAGGACAGCAACTTCAAAGACTGAAGGAACATCAGTCTACAAACATGAGAAAGACCCAGAGCAAGAACTCTGAAAACACACAAAAAAACAGAGTACCTTCTTTCTCCAAATGACCACACTAGCTCTCCAGCCAGGGTTCTGAACCTGCACATGTACCCTTAAACTTAAAAGTTTTTTAAAAAAGGATTCAGAGAAGGACTGTAGCTGTGGACCCAAGCTCCCTTCAAAGCACTGGCAGGTCAATCGTTTGCAACACAGACAGCTATATATAGAGCTCTGTGATCCACCCAATTATTGGCTCATCAAGGAGTGTGACACATGCCAGATGCTCTGTAGCACCCAACAGAGGGGTTGCTCCTCCATGGAAACAACCAAGAAGCTTTGATCGAAGAGCCTGTGTTGATTTCTTCAGTGAACTTCTTGATTGAAATAATCACCTTCTTAAAATAAACCCACAGTGAGGTTTGAAGACGGGACATTGCCATCTAGGTAAGGAACACTGACCTTGTCCCAATTTAGTAGCACTGAAAGTGTGTTCATTTGAACATAGATCATGTGCTAGGTACTGGGATGATATAGAGATGAGCATGAGAATAAACTTTATGTAGCTCTTGTTCAAGCAGGAACTTTATAATCTAGTTAGGATAAAGAATTATCTGTGAGTCTTGGATGGACAGTGTGTATCCCAGCACTGTCTAGGGGCAAGGATGCCCTCATACCAACCTTGTCATGACTGTGCTAAGTGGCAGGTCTGATTTGGTTATAGAACTGGATACATCAGACTGTTTTAACTTTATGCTGTTAAATATTTGAGCGTATCACTGTGCACTGTGATGGATATTAATTGTTTATGGCTGTCTAGCACCTATTCCACCTTCTGCTGAAAATGGCAGCCATTTACTTCTCTTCTATGGGATACTGTCTAGGGTGAGGTGGGGTATGTATTTAATTAGATCTTGCCTTTGTCTAGTTGTGAGATAGTGCACACTAGGCTATTGATCCACCATTCCCTGAATGTTAATGATAAGGGAAGAAGCAAAGGGACTGAAAATGCTGGGATCCCTGCATTTGTTGCTGTCAGACATTTGCTATATGCTCTTCTGGGGTTTCCTGCCTTCCTTTCTCTCCTGGAAGCAACACTACATCCTTCCTATAACTTCTCTTTTAATTCAAGCTAGCCAGTTTCAGATTCTGTGAGTGCACGCAAAGAGCCCTAATATATAGGTTAAGATCCCTGTGTACTGAATTCCTCCTACCAAGCAACCTTCTACTTACATGCATGTTTTCAATCTTTCTATTCCCACGAACATGGCACACAAAAAATGCTCAATGATTGTTGCGGAACAAATAGATGAGTAAACCACAAGTACAGAAAAGCAGTGATGTATCACGATATGTGATGTAGTCACAGTTGAAACTATGAAGAGGACAGAAAGCTGTAGGTAAGAGGCAAACCAGGGGACATGCTAAGGTGGAAGTGTAGCTGTAGCTGAGTTTTGATGGCTAAATATGGTTTGAATGATGGACAGGGAGTTTGAGGTATGGGGATAAGAATGAGGATGGTATAGCTAAAGAGAAGGCAGTTTTAGTGTGGTTGGAGATATATAGGTGACCTCCTTGGACTAGTCACCTGAATTTCATAAATAATTATTAAGAACCTATTGTGTGCCTGTAATGTGCCTAGAGGGGCACTTGGGTTCAGAGATGAGTAAGACCCAATCAAATTGGGGTGGGATGGGGGAATTAACATGGAGTATGCAGATAATTATAGCTCAAAGCATAATGCAGCGAGCACTCCAAGATGGGTACAAACCAGCACCCTGGGGTCTTCAAGGGGTTTGCATCTTGAGCATGTCCAATCTGTGATGAAATGCAGAGCTTTCCAGCAAGGTTAAGAAAAGACAGTCACAAATTTTAACAATGGGCCTGTGTTTAATAAGCGACCATAGGTTGAATCTTTGAGGTTGCCCATGTCAAGATAAGGAATAAACAGTGATGCCATGTTGGGTTCCTCATGCAGATGTGGGAAACCCAATGAGGTGTCAGGATAAGCTTCACATGGGGGAAAGCCCTACAGGCCTCCAGGGTGAGGGACCCTGTTGAGTAGGACAGAGTGTGAAAGCACAGGGTGCTCACGGGGAACCAAGAGTTGCTGTTAGTCTGGAATAGGGACAGGCACACCCAGAGATTGACAGGCACCTACTGGGAAGGTCGTGACTTCAGGGCTGAGGAGTCCTGCATTAACAATGTTGGCCATAGGGAGCCACAGGTCTGGCTGGATAAGACCACGTGTCATTTCTAATAAGGCAATAAATGTGCCTTCTCAACATCCTCCAAAGCAGGAAGGAGCTATTACCCAACTTGGACCTTATAATCTTATTTGCAATTTCTTGATCATATTTGTTAATCTGATATCAGGAGGATATTACTATTTTTCTGCCAAGGGTAGCTGAATTCTTTTGAAGTTGCAGACCAAAATTGGTAGTAGTCGTGGCAAAACCTTTGCACCATGGACCTAGTTTTGGGAAATTATGTGATGAATTTGGATGAGGGCTCTACTTGATTGGATTGTGAACAGAGACAACTTACAGGGGGTGCATTCAGGCCAGGTGCCTTAGGGCTGGCTGGATCTTTCCCTCCACATCACTCTAGGGGCTCATGTCTAAGTCTGTCAAAGACATAACAAAAGCAGCACTCCCAGAAAAGGTCATGAAGCATGAAACAGAAATCTTAATTACAGGCCTGTATGCTGAGAACATAGAGACCTGGAGATAGCTCAGGGGTTTAACAAACAAAATTCCCATAGTGTGGCAGGAAAACTTTTTTTTGTGTGTGTAGTAAGGTAATACTTTTAAAAATTATAGAAAAAATCATCAACTAGTACTTTCTCTTCTGCTCCATCCCTTCCAATTCTTGTTCATATACCAAGGTAGATATTTTCTTTGTTGTAATGGTAATACACAGTATATGATTCCTTTGCAATTTTTGTTCACATAGCATATCTTAAATTTGTTTCTCTTTCAGATATTAATTTCATTTTAGTGGCCAAGGAACACACCATCTCAGTGAATATAGCATGCTTTTCAAAATTCTTTTCTTAACACTGGAAACTTGTTTCTATCATAGCTAAAGCTGGCTTCCTATGCTGCCTTTTTATGAATCAGTCTTAAAATTCTCAGTTCAGCCCTGAATTGGCAGCTGGTATGGAAATTTCTCGCCTGGCACATCTGGAAAGGAGGGGTTGGTTTGTGATCGAACAGATTTCTTGGCCAAAAATATTGGCCAGCCAGGATCCACGGCCCATTATGAGAAATTCCCAGCTTGCTAGTTCTGTGATCTCTTTCCAGGAGTCATAAGTCTCATCTTATCAAGACAGAACCACTTCATTAATAATGGCAATCCAGTCTGTTCGGGCTATTTTCTTTAGCTTCATGATAGTGTATAGATCTTCAAACATCTTGTGGAGTTCCATCTCTTCAAGGCAAATACAGGGTTGAGGGGGAAACTCATTATGCAAATAATCTGAGATATTGAAGGGCATTAGAACAGCAAATGGGAAAAGTGAGACTAAATCTAACAATAAACCCCTGAATCTGAGTGCCACAAATTCACAGCAGTCAGCGAGGCAGGCCGAGATCATGGTGGTTGGCTGAGGAACACTGTGGTTCTACCTTCTTAGCTTGCAAGAATACCCAGTCTCTAGGACCATTGACTCCCAATCATCATATGGTAAAAGAGGCCATTAGTATCCAATGCGACCCCTGCCCCTCCTCTCAGCATCTTCACTATATCCATTTGGACACAGGGGAGGCCTGTGACACCAGCTGACAATGAGCCCTTTCCCCAGGGGATCTGGAAAATCTCTACCCTCCCAGGGATTTATAGTTTTCCTTTAGGCAGACAGCTGCTGGACATCACAAGTGCAATACAGGTATCGTGAGCTCACCTGGCTTTGTCCGCCCACAGAGAGGGCCAGCAGGCTCCAACACAGGCAGGTACTCTGTCCAAGTTCACTTCTTGGCAGGAGGCTGCTTTCATCTTTTCTGCCCACTCAAACGTAGGGATTTGATTGCAAATATTGCCAGGTTCACATAGTTCAATTATATCTCCTTAACAATCACAAGATTGTAGAATACACAGTTTAGGAAGCTGTTAACGTAAGCATCTGTCTATTAAATTGCAGACAGTTCCAGGCATCATTGCAGGACAAGTCTTATTAACCAAGGTGAATAATCCTTTCTAATCAGCACAGTATTTTTCCCCTAGGGATGGGCTGAGAAATCATCTATGGCACTTGTAAAATATGTGGATCCTGAAGACGGGCTTCTCTTCCAAAGCTGCAAGCCTTCCTGCTGAAATGGTTTGTTAGTGTCTGACTTTGTGTGGTAAATGCCACCTGAAAGGGCTTCCTCCTTCATTAATTGGAGATCTCCTCCCTGGCCATCTCCTGTGTCTTCCATCAGCTTCCCTGCACCCTTTTTATGAGGCTGCAGCAGACTTGGTTAGAAATCATCTGTTTGCTGCTGCAGGACCAGAGTTTCTCTGTTTTACTGTTTGATCCCCTCTGCAGTGTGCGCTGTTCACTCTTCCATCTTTTAAAGTATGGAGCAAACACACAGCAGGGCCAAAGGGAAAGCAGCCAGGCTTAGAGCTGTCAAGAGGCCTGACCATCAGGCTATTTGGTTTGATGCTGTGGATTAAAAACTGGTTCCTGGTGGATACAAAAGCACATGTTGGAAATGCTTGCAGAGACTTGAAAAATAGCTGCTTCTTAAGGATTTTGAACACTGGCTTGGCTGTGCTGTTGACACTGTTTATCTGCACTTTCCATGAAGCCACGTTTTTACTAAGTGAAGATAAACTTTGGTCCAGTTACGGAATTATCATGCATTCTAAATGAGTGTCATCCAAGTTAATGAGGTTTTACTATAATGCGGAGTGCAAATACAAGGACTGGGAAAAGGTAGAATTAATCATGTGATTCTCCTTGGAGATAAAGGATGGTAAGGCTGTGAGTTGTTTATGGGAATCAGAGTAGAAAGCCCCACTGCTTTGATCACACACAGCTGCATTTAAGGCAGAAATGTGGAATTGTAGACTAGAGAGAAATTTAAAGATCTTGCCCAGATCTTCCATTTATAGGTAAAAAAAAATGAAATCAGAGAGGTGAAATGCTTGTTCAAAGTCACAGAGCAAAGCTATTAAGAACTAAAAATAAAAGTTGTTTAAGTAAGATGTTTAGGTGTAAACTGTCTTTTAAAAACACCGCTGTGAAGATTGCTTTAGTCCTAAGGCTTTAGCATGGTTTTGCAGTCCCCTGCACCCACTCTGCCTATCCACAAACTCCATAGAAATGATATAAAATAATGTTTTGTAAGCTAGTCACCCTTGTAAACCACACTGGTTACTCTCAGTGTTGAATCTGGGATGGGTCCTTGAAAGATGACAGCAGAAAGCCACCAAGGAAAGCCCTAAGATAGCAGACGGAAGGACAGCTGGGGACACCATAGGTGAACAACTTGGGACAGAGAAATGGAGATAACACTGAGGATGCTCTTTGTCAAAAGGTGGTAAAAGCTGGGGGCAGGAGGGAGCCCGAGAGTAGCAGCAAGAATGCTGTTTTCCTCCAGCCGGAAGAGTGGGTGTAGATGCTTGAACTCGAAAGGACAGGCAGGGCCCTGGGAGAAAAGGGGACACTAATGCCCAGATGGACAGCTGGCCTCACTCCGTGAGCACAGTGCATTCTGCAGGGGTGATTCCTTCATCTTCTCCCAGCCCAGCAGGAGATCTGCTAACTGAGTCTTGGCTAAGAAAATGAGCCTGCAATTAAAGCCAGCAAACATTTGCAGAGAGCAAACCCCATGTAAAAGAGTCAATTCATCCAACAAAGGAAGAGTTTAATTCTAAAGGAACACATTGACCTTACTGGGACTTCAGATATAATGTGATGGGTGTTGGTTCATGCCTTGGCCATAGGCTACCCTTCTTGGCTATTGTGGGGATGGGGAGCGGTGGCATGGTGAGAGGGCAAGACCACGTAGGAAAAGGGATAGCAGGGAAGCTGAGAGGCAGAGTATTTCTGCCCCGGGATTATTCTCAACCTGAGCTGATAAAGTGGGAACTAACTAATCAGGGGAGTCCTGGAATAGTTTCTGGTGTCCTGGAACTCTCAGAGCCTCGTGACTCAACATAGTCACCACTGATATTTAAACTGAAGTGAACCACCACCAGTGTTAGATGCTGCCAGACTTCAAGTGGGACCCGAATGGGCTTGGACTTTGCAGTTGCAGCCTGTAACTATCCGCTGGCCAGCTGCGTAGGTGTCCCCCAGCATGCCCTCTAGAGATACCAGGGTTTCTTTTTTTATCTAGAAATAACTACAAGTGGAAGTTGGTAACATAACCCTTTATGAAGAGAGGGCTTTGCTGTCTATGTGTAACAGCTTCGTGTCTTCTCTCCCTCCCCTAAACAGCACATAGTTAGGATAGAAGAAAGCTATTTTATAACTAAGAAGATCTTGGAAATAAAAACATGAATGCTAAAATAAAATGTTCAATAAATGAGCTGAATAGAATGATTAGAATTGAAGAGTGAATTAATAAAGTATATGACTGAACAGAGGCATTCTCTCAAATCATGGTTAAAGGGAAAAAAGCCACATGGCATAAAGGGAATATTCAGAGATATGCAGGATGAATCCAAAGGCCCCCAAATCTACTTAATAACAGTTTTAGGGGAAGAGAATAGAAAGAATGACGGTGAGAAGAATACAAGATCTGAAAAAAAAAGCTTAATTGTCTACAACCACAGAAAAGATTGAACAGGCCTACTGTTTACCAAGTAGTATGAATTAAAAAACAATCCAACAAACAACACCTGAACAAATTGTAGTGAAAATTTTAAAACATCAAAGACAAAGAAAATTCTTTAAAATTCCAGAGAATAAAGATAGACTATTTGTGTATGAATGAAAATCAAATTTATCTCAGTAACACTAGGTGGAAGAAGACAATGAGGAAAAATCTTTAAGATGCTGAGAGAGGGAAAAAGAAAACTTTTGATGCTTGAATGTTATATCCATTAGATTATCATTCGACAGGGAGAACTGAATATACAAATTTTTAATAGAGGCTCAGATAATTTGCATATATCATTAGGCAATGTTGGGTATTTTATTAAGCAGTGACTCTCAAACTATCTGATGTGA
Organism: Rhinopithecus bieti; assembly: GCF_001698545.2. Classification (NCBI taxonomy): domain Eukaryota; kingdom Metazoa; phylum Chordata; class Mammalia; order Primates; family Cercopithecidae; genus Rhinopithecus; species Rhinopithecus bieti. The sequence goes on along the minus strand of NW_016808547.1, from coordinate 3,011,998 downwards.
AATACTGGTTTTTTAAAAAATGTCAAATTTACTCAAATCAATACTTTTATACAGTAAAATAAAATAAATTTTGGAAAAGTAATTACAGTAATTACAAATTATTGCAAAAGTAATTCAGCTGTAGACTTGGGGGGAACTTGGTGTTCCCTCTAGAGATACCAGGTTTCTTTTTAATCTAGAAATGACTACAAGTGGAAGCTGGTAATATGTGGGCACTTTGTAAGTAAATTCATACTGAGTAAAGGAATGAAATTGTGACTTCCTGAGAATTGAAACTTGGTTTCCTAACCCTAATCAAGGTCTATATGCTTGATGCATGGGTGTACAACTTCACGAGATGAAAAGGCGTTTGTTGCAGACGACTTTTCCATGTCCTGTTCTTTGCAGCCGGTTTATCACTTTTTACATCAAAAGGCCTAAGGTGTGGTCGTGTTTTTCTTTCTGGGTCATGTTTGGGGGGGGCGGTGGGAATTATGGATGTAATGAAACCAATAATTCAGGAAACCATTAATTCCTTTCATGTTGCTGTTTTTTGCTCTTGCACTAGAGTATGAAATAGATTCCAGGAGCTCTAGCTCTAAGCTTGGAAGAGTCTATATGATTGTAATCACATGGTGACGACACTTAGAATCTAAATTGGACTTCTGTTGTATTCTCACTACTCAATTTACCTTTTAGCAGTTTAATGGGTACACTTTAGGGTCTTCCATTTTGTGTGGAATTAAATCCTCCTCTTCAAATGCTGTAACATCAGTTAAAATAAAACTTGAATAAAATATAGGAGAAAAGTAATGCAGTAAAAAAAAAAAAATGTACAGTAACAAAACAGACACACAAAAATATAAGCCAGCATTGTTTATTATTAAATTCAACATACATAAAATTACTCTGTCAAAGTGCTATGGAAGTTTCTGAATACTTACTCTGATTTGTGAAGTTCTGCTGTTGGAGGCAGGTAGCAGTCTGTGGGTCGGCACCAGCCTAGGATGATGACAGTGACCTCCTTATGGAGGGCACAGTGACCTGCCTGAAGATCTACCCAGAGTGAGCATCAAAGGAAGGACTTGATCTCAGGTCTTCTCCCTCCAGGTCCAGGAGGCTTTTGCTTCTCCTGCATCTTTGCCACTGCATCTACCTGAAACCTGTTTCTCTCCCTTCAGTCACAGAAGGAAGGTGGTCCCCGAGGTGCGCAGCAGATCTCTCCAGACACAGCAGTCAACCTCCATTTGAACACCTCTTAGATTTGAAGTTCTAGGGTAAAGGGATGAAGAGGTCATTCTGCCTTCCCCTACTCTTAGAAATGGGCTCCAAAGGGGCAAAAGCAGTTCAGAATCCATCTTTGATGAAACATGGAGTAAGTGTTGAGGGAGGGGCTTCCAAAGGCAGTGGAAGTCATATGAATGCGAGGGGTAAAGGAAGACCCCAGAGGGGACACCTGCCCACCTGCCTGTACAAATCCCAGGCAAAGCCAGCACTTCTCCAGGGAAGGCAACATATCCTCAGGCCAAAACCCGGAAATGCCTTGTCTGGAGGAAAGGGAAAAGGGTGGGTCGCCTGGTGGTGGGAACTTACCTGAAGTTAGTTTGATGTAGAGAGAAATAGTGGGAGTTTGAGTGGATGCAGACACGTCCTATATGCAGTCAGCAGCCTGTTGTCAAGGTGGGGTGAGGACCGAGACTGCACTATGAGCAGTTGGCAGGAGGTGGCCTCTGCAAAGGAAAGGAACTAAATAAACACTGAAACAGCCCCCATCCCCAACATCTCACCTCATATGACCTTGTGAAGAGAGGGGGGTCTGCCAACCTCCAGTGAGGCCCCAGCCCCCATTCTCAAACCTTCAGTGAATAACTTTTCTCAAGGAATAAGTTCTTATTTGTTCACAGTCAGGAGGCACCACTGTAAAACATCCCTTCCAAGCTAAAGGCTTCAGACATGCAGGCTGGGCACCATGTCTCATGCCTGTAATCCCAACACTTTGGGAGGCCAAGGCAGATGCATCACCTGAAGTCAGGAGTTCGAGACCAGCCTGGCCAACATGGTGAAACCCCATCTCTACTAAAAATACAGAAAGTTAGCTGGGCATGGTGGTGGACACCTGTAATTCCAGCTACTCGGAAGGCTGAGGCAGGAGAATCACTTGAACCTGGGAGACGGAGCTTGCAGTGAGTCACAATCGTACCACTGCACTCTAGCCTGGACAACAAGAGCAAAACTTCATTTAAAAAAAAAAAAGGTTTCAGATATGCAAAGACAATGTCACTCTGAAATGAATAACAAGCAAGGCACCCATACAGGAATGGTGCTAAGATCAGAAAAAGAGGAATGGAAAAGAAAAAAACAAATGGCAAGTGAAGAACATTCCCTGGAAAAATGTTGTCACAAAATTGTGCCAAGTACGTGCCATGGTTTCAAAAGGTGTAATGAAGCTACCACTTATATATAACTGAAGCTTAAAGACCAGATAAGATAGAAGGTGAGGGAAGTATGACCAGACCACAGAGGAAGGTAAAACATGGGCAGGTAGAACAAGAGGAAATAAAATCATAGAAGAACTGAAGTCTCAATTGGGGGAGAGTGTATATCGGTGTAACCTCAAGGGAAGGTAAAACTTCAATATTGACAAATTAAAATTTCATATGCCCTTTGATTCAGCAGTTCTAGTTTTAAGGGTTTATCCTACAGGCATTTCCTCACAAATGTGTGAAATAATATGTTCAAGTCTGTTAATTCCATTGACATTTATAACAGCAAAACTTTTGAAATGGCCTGTATATTTCCTCATAGAGACTTATCAAATAAATTATGGTTATCGCTACAATGGAGTATTATGCAACCATAAAACATAAGCTAACTACATGCGACTCCACATATATCTCAAAGTAAAAAGCTTAATTAAAAAAGAATAAGGCGGCCTTATAAATACTGTTAATCTCCAAAATATTATGATGATGGTGAAAAAAATTAATGTGTATAGGATGTTACCATTGTATAAAAAATAACAGACTATGCTGACCCGCTTTTATTTTGTTAGTCTACCTCTGGAGGGATGTATAAGAAACCGGTAAAGCAGTTGTCTCTGGACAAGGAAACTAGTTGGTTTCTTTTGAATGTTGTAACATTTTATACCATTGTATTATTACCTATTCAAAATAATAAATTAAGCAATTGATTTAACAATAACTGACACTCCTATGACTCCTCTATGGCCCACCCTCTTCAGTGTCCCCACACCATTCTACACTCCCTGGTCACGCTGAATTATAAGGAATTTCTTGGCATCTGCCTTTCCCAGTGGACAGTGAGACTTTTGAGGGCAGAGGCCATGAGTCACTCATCTCAGAATGTTATAAACATTCTGGAACCAGACTGCCTGGGCTGAAATTCCTGCTCCAGCTCTTCTTATCTTTGCAACCTTAGGGAAATAACTAAACCTCTCATTGCCTCAATTTTTCATCCGTAAAGTGGGAATAATGGCATGACCTGCCTTATAGGATTTTTGTAAGGATTAAGTAAGGTAAGTCTCAGAACAGATGCCTAGCATGCAAGAAGTTCTAGATAATTGTTAGCTTCTGTTGACATCTCTTCATTCAGATGCAGCTAACAGAGGGGCTGACATATTGGTAGCACTGGTGTTTTCACAGAATGAATAAGATGCAGGCCACCCTGTGATCTGGTGCGAACAGAGCTTTCTTTCTTCTGCTTAGCTGGTAGATAATTTTGGATGATTCAAGCTGTCCACCAATCTGACATCCCTGACATCATGAAGGAGGTAGTTATTTCAGTGGAAACCTGAAGGCATGCCCATCAGTGCCGACCCTAAAAATATTTTTGTTTATCTCAGGGATCCAGATAACGCCATGGAAATAATGGGACTCTCAGAATGAGGCTTAGTTACCAGACATTCAGATAGAGAGGCCAGGTCTTTATCTGATCACAAAATAACACCTGAAGCACTAGCAATCCAAGCACAGCATTAATGGATTTTTCTTAAGTACCCTTTTCGATAGAGTTTCCTTTCATTGAACTTTCCTTTTCAGGCAATATTATTTAGGTATGCTGAATTGAGATCCAATTCTTTTTGAAGTTCAGTCTAGTGGAGAAAATGTTAGGACAGCATTAGAGAACTCCCACTCTCTGAACGACCTGGTGAAGTCATTTCATTCACAGCACTGTGGCTTTCTTCTCCCATCTGTCAAGTCACGATAAAAAAAAAAAAAAAAAAAAAACCAAATCCCTGCTACAGCATGAGGATATTACAAGGTTAATGTTAAGCTTGGGCTGGGAGGTGCCCAGATAGAACTGCGTGAAAGTACAGAGTTGATTCTATAAATGTGTGCTGAGCACCTATTATGTGCTGGGTCTTGAAGTTAGTTGTGGGGACTAGAAAATGAAGATTCATGTTCAGTAATTTTTACAAGAACATCGAACTCACTTGGCAAATGTTTACTGAGCCCCTACTGTATTTCAGGCACTGTTTTAATGCTTGGGATATATCAATGACCCAAATCTACAAAAATTCATTCTTTTGCTTTCCAAGTCTCTTGAATGTTATTGGATACTTGGGTGCTGTGGAGAAGAGAGAGAAGGAAGGCCTAGATACTTCTTTCCAGGATGCGAGTTTCAACATTCATGTTTCAACAAAAGCAATGACATCTATAAATTGTATAAGCATTAGTATGCAATTATTTTTTCAAAAGGGGAGT
>NW_016808547.1:2949501-3004521 GCF_001698545.2 Rhinopithecus bieti | reverse complement strand
CTTTCTTTTTTTTTTTTTTTTTTTTTTTTTTTTTTGAGACACTGTCTCACTTTATCACCCAAGCTAGAGTGCAGGGGCACCATCTCGGCTCACTACAACCTCTGCCTCCTGGGTTCAAGCTATTCCCCTGCCTCAGTCTCCTGAGTAGCTGGGACTACAAGTGTGTGCCACCACACCTGGCTAATTTTTGTATTTTTATTAGAGATGGAGTTTCACCATGTTGGCCAGGCCGGTCTTGATGATCTCAGGTGATCTGCCTTCGTCGGCCTGTCAAGGTGCTGATGTTACAGGCATGAGCCACCACACCCAGCCCATGGTTCTCTTTAACAAAGTATATAACTGTCATCACATTTGAACACTGTGAGTTAACAGGTGACTGTAAGTTAAATGGTGATGCCCAAAATGTATTGATTTCCCCACTCACCCCTGTACCAGGACAGCACGTCTCATTCCTCCCTCACCTCATATGATGAAATTAGGATCTCAAACCATGGACAAAGCTCCTTTCCCCTCTCCACTGTTTCCTCCTTTATCTCTCATTCACGGCAGCTCAACCAACAAGCCTCACTCATTTGGAGGTAAAAATTGGCAGCCAGGACAACTGGGGACTCTCCTCCAGACATTCAGGCATGCTTGAACATCGGAGTGGCAAAGGTCTCTAGGAAACACATGGTGCAGCCTCCTCTTTCGACAGCTGAGGAAACAGAAATCCAGAGACTGCAGTGCCTTGGCCAAGGTACCAGAGCCAGACATGAGAGAGCCGGGCCTGGAACCCAAGCTTCCTGCCTCCTTGGTCAGTACAACACACTTTGGCCCCTGTGTTAAACAACATGGCCCTGTATCCTGCAGAGGAGAAGGAAGCATCAGGAAGCTCTTGTGGCCTGGTGAGCTCTGTTTCATCATGGCTGGACACTGGGAGCTGGATCTCAATGCAGCTGTCCTGTCTGGGACTTCCAGGGCATGATTATTTCCAAGAGTCGAAAGCCAACCTCTCATGCACCAGTCAGGACTCTGGGTTGCCAATATCAGACACTAACTCTGGTGTGCTTGGGAAGTGAAGGAATCTATTGGAAGGATATCAGGAGCTGACAGAATCAGTGGTGGGGCCAGATAATCAGTATTGGAAAATATGCATGCAGGAACTGAAGGAAACTGGGGGAGTTGGGGGGCTGGAATCACTGCCAAGCTCGTGCCACAGGAAGAGGCTGTTTAGGCTCTGTGGCTCCCACCACTGGACTCAGACCATTGTACCCTGGATGCCACTACCATTAGAGGTGGGATGATTTTCAGACTGTCACCAGATTTTTTCACATCGTCCCTGGCTTCAGATTCACAGCCTCAGGCAACAGCACTGGGTTGGCCAAGCTCGGGCCACTTGCCCGTGCCTGTGCTGTCAAGGCTCAGGAGAAGAGAGGCTCTTGACATTTCACTATGGCAGCTTCCATTGAAATAGGGAGAGAATTTGGAATCTGGGCAGCCAAAAACAAAAAACAAATATCATCTGCACCTGCCAAACAGGCCACCACAGCAGCCTCTGCTTGGAAAGGCCATTTGCAAAGCAGGAGAGTAGAATTCAGTGGAGCATGGATTAAATCAAGCTGTAGCATGCTCAGCCTGGCTCCCTGGGCCCAGCCTTCTGAAAGGGACCATGGGTACTGCTATACTCACCTTGGTCTGGAGAGGCCCCTAGTCTCCAGCCTGACTCAGAGAAGCTCCTAGAGAGCATAGAGATGCTTTGAACCCCAGGCTGTATTTTAGGAAATTTAGGAAGTAACCCATTGGGAGCACTGGACTGCATTCAGAAGAACTCAGTTCTAGTTTCAGATTCATTTATAATTCACAGCATCACTTAGAAGTTTACAATTCCTACCATTTGACCCAGCAATCCCATTATTGGATATATACCCAAAGGCAAATGAATAGTTCTACCATAAAGACACATGTGCATATATGTTCAATGCAGCACTATTCACGATAGCAAAGAAATGGAATCAACCTAAATGCCCATCAATAGTAGACTGGATATTAAAAAAAAGTGGTACATATGCACCGTGGAATACTATGCAGCCATAAAAAAACAAGATCATGTCCTTTGCAGGAACATGGATGGAGCTGAAGGTCATTATCCTTATCAAATTAATGCAGAAACAGAAAACCAAATACTGCATGTTCTCACTTATAAATGGGAGCTAAATGATGAGAACTCATGGACACAAAGAAGGGAACAATAGAGACTGGGGCCTACTGGCAGGTGGAGGATGGGAGGAGGGAGAGGATCAGGAAAAATAATGGGTACTAGGCCTAATACCTGGATGACAAAATACCCTCATGACACGAGTTTACCTATATAACAAACCTGCATATGTACCCCTGAACCTAAAATAAAAGTTAAAAAACAAGAAGTTTACCATTCATTCTGGATCTCATTTTTATGATTGGCAATCTGCTAGTATCAATCTCTACCCATTTAACTCACACCAAAGGGTTAGAGTTGGTGAGTGGCTCTATATTCCACTTCACTCCAAATTTGTGTCTCATAAACCTATTGTTGTAGCTAAAGTCCCGCCACTAGTGAAATTCCTCTAGGAACAAATATATCAAAAAGTTTTTCCCTAGGAAGTGAAGTAGAGGTTAGAAGCTACTGTTCTACTGCCTGAAAATTGATATCTTAAATGATCTGTGAGATTTATTTCTGCATGATGTATATCCTTTTAAGTGCTTATATAAGATACAGGACAAGCGAGGCTTAATAGAATGAGATCTAAAAAACTCTGGGTTCAGGGTAAAGTCATTAAGTGCTGTCCTGGCAGGTGACAACCCTGGATTACTTAGGAGAAATAAGGATACGGGATTCTCGGGCAGCTCAGAGGAGAATCAGAGTGAGCTGCTAAGCGCTAATCACGGGGTACCCATGCCAATGACATGATTTAAAAAATTTGCACTTCTTGCCATTTTGTCAGCCAGCAAAGCAATGTCTTCTCTCAGGATCCAAAAGACGATTACAGCTCAGCCTTTCAGCCTAGAGGAGGAAACAGTTTTTCTGTGCCCAATTCCTTAGTCACTGGAACAGTCAAGCTTATGCCTAGATGCCAAGATAAAAGTCCTTTTTCTACCTTCCTTCCTTCCTTCCTTCCTTCCTTCCTTCCTTCCTTCCTTCCTCCCTCTCTCCTCTCCCTCTCTCTCCCTCCTTGCCTCCTTCTTTTCTTCTTTCTTCCCCCTCCCTGCTTTCCCTCTCTCCCTCCCTCCTTCCTTCCTTCCTTCCTTCCTTCTTTCCTTCCTTCCTTCTTTCCTTCCTTTCTTCTGCCTTCTTCCCTCCCTCCTTCCCTCCTTCCTTCCTTCTTTCCTTCCTTTCTTCTACCTTCCTCCCTCCCTCCTTCCCTCCTTCCTTCCCTCTTTCCTTCCTTTCCTCCCCCTCCCTCCCTCCTTCCTCCCTCCCTCCCTGCTTTTCTTACTTCCTTTTGTTTTTTCTTTCAGCCTGCCATTTTCAGAGTCACAAACTTTTGCTGAATACCTATTTTGAGGCTTCCACTTGCATTTATCTCATCTTCCCAAAAACGCTATGAAACCTCTTATTACAGTTTTATAGATGATAAAACTGAAGCTCAAGAGAGGTTAAGAAAATATCTCAAGTTTACCTAGATAGTCAGTAGGTGAGCTGGAGACAAAATCTTTATATAATGATGCTATATCCAGTGCCCTTTCTAATAGTTCAATACATCTAAAATGTACCAAAGGAGATCTAATTATGATGGATTAAAAAGTATTAATGTGTCAATGGCCACAGTCTTCTCCCCTACCTCTATCACTAAAGAGAATTCTGATTTTGCCCACAATTTTCCTTTCCCCTTCCCTCCCCTAAAGACAGGAGAGAGAAAATGCATAGCTCTACACAATATAGAAAAGTAGAGAGGAGGTAGGAGAGGAGAGATGAAGATATGTGTTATGTATTTAGAGAGAATTTGGGGGGCACTGGAGAAAGAGGAGCTTTGAGGCAGCTGAGATAAGAAGGGCTTAGAGAGAGAGGAGGATGTTAGTCTCTGAGAAGTTCAAATAAGGGATTTGATTAATGATACATTTCTCTTGGCTGCTGGGCTATATTTCATTGAATAGGATACTTATTGAGACTGGATCACATGGACCTCATCAATTTATTAGGTTTCATAATCAACCTCTGATCCTGCAAGATGGAAGCCATGCATGTTTCTGGGTTCAAATATTAAATTTAAGTAGAACACTCCATTTAAAGTGCTAGAGGACCAAAACCAGGTCAAGTGATTTGTCCAAGTTCACATAGGTGGTTTATATCACTTAACAAATGTCTAATACCATGTCTTCACATTCCAAATTCAAAGCTGTTTCTTTTACACCACATTGGGTTTTCACATCATTGCCAATGATATTATGAAGTGAAATTTCAGATCTGAGTGGGACATCACCAGAAACAGAGGAAAATGTGGAGGCTGGATAGTTTGTGGATGCTGATTCTATTCTTGTCTTCATGATCTGGTACACAGTCTCCCATCTCATCTTCGCTCTATTTCTATTGCCCAGACCAAAACATTTTTTATAACTACTTATCCTGGGTGTGTGGTACCATGAATTCCCATCATCCCCCAGCCCCTGCAAACTGAATGCCTTGGGTCCATAGATAAATGGTGAATATAATTTAGTATCACTCTGATGGAGTGAGTAGTGCAGACAAACAACCTTCACTTTTCCCCGGGTGGGCAAGATGGGGTGTACATAAGGATGTCCACTGTGTGTGTGCACAGCGGAAGAGAGAGTCAGAGTTCCAGCCTCTTCCCAGAGAAGGGGGCACCGGACAGAGCACCTGGCTGAGGTATTACTGTATCTGTGTCCCCTTGGGGAGGGGTAAGTGGAGACAAGTGAGAGGAATACCTCCCAAGGCTTGAATGAGGGCTTCTGGGGCAGGCTTACAGAAATCAGTAGCCAGGAGGGGAAAACGGCAACCACTTGAATCCTTTGTGTCTATAAACACCACTAGCCAACTTCTGGCTAGAACTAACTGTAGGATCAGAAAATTCTACTCTGCATTTTCCTTTTATGCTGTTTCAAATTTTAAAAGTTGTTTTCCAAAAGAGTTATTTCAGAAAGAAATTAAATAAACCTCTACCAACCTCAGCTAAACCAAGGTAGGGAAAAGTAGATTTTTACTGAATCTGAGTTTCAGGAAGCTATGGTTTTTCCTTCTAGAATGTGGTCTCTGTGGTGGTATTTCATGAAGAAATAGGAGAGAAAAACAAGAAAGAAGAACTCAAAGCCAAAGAAAAGGCAGATCCCACACAACTTCCTGTGTTAATTGTTCCATGTGGATTCAACTGTTCTCGGTTTTGGGAGAAATATATATTTTTTCAGGTCTCAAATAATCTGCCCTTGAACTCAAAGGGCGATGAGGCCCCCGAACAGTCTTTAGCTATCACCAAACAGGCTTCTTACCCTGGGCACCCTCTTTACTCCTTAAGCTTATGCCCCCTTTTGCCACAAACAATATTGGGACCCAAAAACAGAGCCAGCACTACTTACAAATTTAAAATCACTAGGCAACTTACAGTGAATCAAACAAACTTCACTCCTACTTTACATTTTCAAATCCATTTGCCCTTACTAGAATAAATTTGAACCCGCCTCACAATAACTTAATAAAGGCAAATGGATTTTAAAAACTTGGGCAGAGAGGAGCTCTGGGAAAATCTAGTTGTCAACATGTATCACCCTGATAGGGCATTTATTTAAAGTATCCATTTATTAACAAGTTCACTTTTAAAGCTTTGTTGCCACCCACATCCAGACAGCTGAGGGAGGCTGACACTGAGATCTGTGTCCCCGATCAGATCTGTGCTTTGATCACAGGTAGCAAATGTCAGGGAGGAGCTGGCCAGGGAAAAGCCACCACAGCCCCCAGAGAGGGCTTTGTCCCTGAGGAAGTATGCTCCTTAGCAGCTCTGTTTGGTAACTGGGTAACTCGGTGGCAGGGAAGGAGGTGGGGTGGTGGGGGTGGGGGGTGTTGCTTTCCTTTTGAAATGAGATTCCATGGACTCGAAACTATGATTCCCTCCCTTACCCTTTTTGTTTGTGTTGTTCTTGTGGGGATGCAACGTGCTGTTAATGTGAGCTTTCCCAGCCACAGGGACAGGATCTGTCTAGATGGGGCCACCAGAGGCAGCTGCTGCGTTTCGGCCCCACTGCAGCACAGGGGGTGACACGGAAGGCCTCCATTTCTGATCCATGTATCCAGTAAGACTTTTGGAAACCCATCCCAGTTTCGTAGGTTTGGGGATGTGTGAATGAGTGAGTGTGTGTGGGGTGTGTGTGTGGGGGGGGGGGTGAGGGATGGTCACGTGACAGTCTTTCCAATCTGGATCCCAATTAAGCCGACAGCAGCCAAGAGAAGAAATCTATGAGTGAAGTGACCACTTGGCCCTGGCCTTGCAAAGCACTGCAGAGTCCGAAGCCCCAGCAGGGTGAGCCGAGTGCTCCCTGGGAAGAGGAGAGCCGATGACACCGTTCGCCCCTGCTTGCCACTGGGGGCCGCAGTAACCTTCAGCATAGGGGAGTGGGGAGACGCAAACCCCGCGGGTGGCTCCGGCTGCTGGGCTCCCTCCAACGAGCGGCTTCGGCTCGCTTTCCCCTCGGCGCTACAGCCGCAACCCGGGACCGAACGGACACCGCCTTTCCGGGGCCCCGGCGGCGCTCCGACTCCCACTTTCCTCCACCGCAGCCTCTGGCAGGGGACCCCCTTGGCGCGACGCCGCGCCCCTCCCCGGGACCGCCCCCTCGTCCCCCAGGGTGCGCGCAGTTGCTGCCGGTGCGCCCCGCCAGCTTGAGCGTCGAGGGCGGGCGGCGGTGGAGAAACCCAGCCCGGCTTTCCCCAGCCGCGTCCCCGGCCCGCCCTGCTCCCAGACTCCAAGTCCGTGACGTGGCGACGCCGGCCGAGACACAAAGACCGAGGCTGAGACCTCCAGGCGTTGAGGGTGAGGCCGCGTCCCGGGGCCGCTGGAGCGCAGGCGACATGCGAGCCCGTCCCGGCGGCGCGCCGCACCAGAGGAGTCCGAGCGCCTGCCTCAGTCGCGGCGCGCTGGCCCTGACCCGGGCTGCAGCCAGGTGGGCGCCGCGCAAGTAAGCGCAGACCGGGACCCGGGCGGCGGAGGCAAAAGCTTCCCCATCCCCGGGGTGCAACCCGGCGCGCGGATTCTGGGCTGCCAGGTGACAGTGACCAGCTGACTCTGGAGCCTCCCGGAGGCGCGGCATCGGAAGCCGTGCCGACCACTGCCGAACAGCCGCTCCAGACCCACAGAGAGGCGCCGGCCCTGCGCCCGGGGCGCCTCGGAGGTAACTTCGGAGAGCCCGGGCGGGGCAGGGGGCGGGAGCGCAAGAGAGAGAGAGAGAGAGAGAGAGAGAGAGAGTGTGTGTGTGTGTGTGTGTGTTCGTTCGCTGTGTGCCCGCGGCTCGGTGCACACGCGCGCAGGTTGTAAAGTGAGGAGCTGCGGGCGCGTCTCCTTGCCTCGGCTTGGCCCGGTAGCATTGCGGCCCGCGGAGGCGTGGGGGCCCTTTTTGCTGCGCTTAGAGCAGCGGCGGAAAAGGTGTGTGCGAATGCCAGGGCTGGGCCGCACCTGGTGGACAGAGCAGGGATTCGGGAAGAGAAGCCACGGAAGAAGATCATGCAGTTCGGGGCAAGTTTTCCTGGTTGAGAATCGCTTCAGGAAACGGTGTTTTGAGGGTTAAATATGTTAGCTATCCGTGCAAAAAGCCTGACACATCAGAGGCGCGAAGTAAGATGGAAAGCTGGACAAACCGCAGATGGACCGATCAGTGCATCCAGTTCTTAAATTGAGATTTCCAGTCACGTTGACATGGAATGGGATCGTTGTTCTTCCCAAGGGGATAAGGATGTTCAACTTCACCGGTCAGAAAGCATCGGAGCCAGGCCTGGCCTGTGGGGAGTGTACGCTCGCTCACACGCCTTCCAACTCAGGCAAATGCAGCATGCCCGACCTGCTCTGCCGCCATCCCTACGAAAGCGATCATTTCCCTGGGCTATCGAATCCATCAGAGTAGTCATTTGTCTCGCCGGCGGTGCGGGGAGCGTAACATTTGAGTAGCCTAACTCTCATAGCGCGCACTCCAGCATTGTTTGGCTGGGAGATTGTTACTGTGTTAAGCGGCTGTGTATAATACAGCAGGTAAGGTAAGATTGTGTTCAGCTGCTCTTTTCAGTGGGAATTAAGTTACGTTTGGTGAAGACCTAAGGGATCCAGAGTTTCTGCTATAAACAATATACACCTATCTTAAAGACTTCTCACCCATTTCTGTTGTGGATGGAGCCATTTGGTTGGGAGGTGGTAGAACCATGCAGCCACTCCTGCGGCTGTGGTTGGAGGCTTCATTTCTGGGCTCTGCAATTTTATGCTCTGTGATACTATGCATGGCATGAAGAGTTGCTAGGAGGAGTGTGGCAGCAGCTTATGTGGCCAGTTATGCACCCTTTATTCCAGCAAACAAGCTGCCACTGCTATCTCTCTCTGATGGAAAGAGTCGGTTAATGGCCCTTCCTTGTCATTTCTCAGACACTAGCATCACTGGGCCTGCCCTGCAGGTGGAAGCTAGCCCACTGCTGTGGTCACAGGATGTCTTTTGAAGTGAGTCTTATTGAGAGCCCGGCAGCAATATATTGGGTGTTGTTGAAATAAGAGAAGTGGATTAGAGCGAGTAGGATGCCTGGAGTTGTACAACACCCTTTAATGGGCTTTCCTTTTGTGTATCAGAGGAGGGTAGAGTAGGAGAGGGTGGTGAGTCTGCAGAGAGAGCAAACTTAGAGATTTTTTCAGGTTACTGGAGCCTGGAGGGAAAACCTTAAATGTCTGGTAAATAAAGTCTGATTTTTATTGTGTGTGTCTGAGAGACTTGTATAGATCAGGGAGTATGTGAAAATAAATGTCAGTTGCCAGAGAAAGAATAGATCAGTTTATTTGCATCTCTGATGAGTTTGGTGAGGAAGTGTATAGCACTTAATATTTGGAAGGCAGACAAAAGGTTTTGTTGTTGGTGTTATGTTCCTTTTGAATTTTAGATACATAATGCCATTATTTTCTGGCCAATGCTCCAGGCAAAATTGATGTCTTTCCAGTTTCTAAAACCCATCATGTTTATGAACTCTCTGATACTCTGTCTGAAACAGTCATGCTCCTGTGAGGTTGAAATCCCTCTCCTGCTTCTGTTCACAGCAGACGCACAGACCTGGTCTGGAAATTTTCTCACTCAGGATTCCCAAAATGAGCCCTTTCTCAAACCTTGACAAATGTGCAGCAGAAGCCATTGTTGCAGTTATGGCTGTGTGCCTGCTGGCCAGGGATTTAATAGCCAGGGGAAGGCAGGGGAAGGCCCTGCTCTCTGCTCCAGCCAGGTGGTAATGTACATTCTTAAACTAGCTAGGAAAAGGTTCTAGATTCCTCTGTGAATATATCATTTAATCCCACTGATTAGCTTTTCCCACTGACAGACATTCAAATCCTTATTTTTGGAGCTTCCTCTGCAGACTTGGTGTAAATTTCAAAAAAAAAGAAAAGAAGGCTATGAAGCTTAAGACAGGCAGAGACAGTTGGCTTCCTACCTAGGCATGCTTCGAACTCACTGTATGACCTTGGTAAATTATTTAACTTTAATGCATGCTTGTTTTCATGTGTATAAAATGAGAGAGTATCAGACTAGATCATGGATTTTTTTCCTCTCTTTTCCCCCTTCTCTCTGTAAGAGTAGAACCCTTTAAATTAAATATTTCATAAAAGTTAAGTGGCCGGGCACAGTGGCCCACGCTTGTAATCCCAGCACTTTGGGAGGCCGAAGCAGGTGGCTCACCTGAGGTCGGGAGTTCGAGACCAGCCTGACCAACATGGAGAAACCCTGTCTTTACTAAAAATACAAAAAATTAGCCAGGCGTGGTGGCGCATGCCTCTAATCCCAGGTACTTGGGAGGCTGAGGTAGGAGAATCACTTGAACCTGGGAGGCATAGGTTGCAGTGAGCCGAGATCACGCCATTGCACTCCAGCCTGGGCAACAAGAACAAAGCTCCATCTCAAAAAAAAAAAAAAAAGTTAAGTATGCAAAACAGATTTAAGAGCAAGGGAGGGACATAGCAGCCAGTTCACTCTCAGTGTGGTGTCTGAAGCACCCTTTGGAACCCCCACGGGCTCTTCAGAATTCAGTTTGAGAATCACTGGAAGCTTCTCTCTGCAATATGGCATATTCCCTCTCTGAGTGTTTCCAATGAAATGTTGTGGTCACCTAGCTCAGTGTTATAAATAAATTGTCACGTACCTGTAACTGATCCTCTTGGATGGCTAGTTAAACCCCTACAATGAGAGCTCTGGGAGGACCATAACTTTTTCAGCCCTGGACCTTCTGGGTCTAACACAGTGCCTGGCATGTAAGTAAGTGCTTAGTAAATGCTTATTGAATGGATTAAGAAATGAAGAGGGAGTAAAGTTATTCTGGCAGACCAAAGACTGGTGGATGATACACTATGGTGGAAATCTTAGGAGAGCAGGGACTTTGATTTGTTTGTTGCTATATCTCTAGTGCTTGGCACAGGCAGATTTTGGCTTATTATAGGAAGTCCTTCAAAATAATTAAAGTTAATACTGGGAATGGATTGCTCCAAGAGGGGATAGAAACATATATGGTGGCTATTAATTTTGTTCATAAATATTCTGGCTCTCTCTGCTTCTGGACACATGGTAAGATTGCATTTTCCTGTTAATTTGAAATTAGGTATGGCCATGCGACTTGTTTGGCCAGAAAGTACATGAACCTTTAAGAGTCAGTAGGTGCCTCACCATGTTCTCTGTTTGCCTCTGCTTCAGTGGTAGTTAAGTCTCCAGAAAGTGGCTGCTCCTCCCCCAGCCTGGGTCTGTGATTGAGGATGATGTGGAGCAGACCTTCTTACCATTGATAATAAACAAACTGATTGGTACTTTAAACCCCTGAAATCTGGGGATTAGTTGTTGCTGCAGCGTAACCAAGCATATCGTGACTGATGCAACATGTAAAGAACTTGAGATCATACTGGCTGCTGATCAGGATAGCAGCGTTATCCGGGAAGAGGCCAGTCCTTGCTGAGACAGGGCTTCATGCGGATCAGGACCTATATATGAGCACCACATTGTGGCATGTGGCTGTCATTTTGCCTGGTCGGAGAGCTCATTTGGTGATATACTCAGGTTAGTCTTTTAGAGAAGGAACATGAAAATCAAAAGCCTGATGCACTAACTATAATATGCTGATTTCATAGTTTAGGGAGAAACAAGTGAATCTGATAAATGTGTTCAGTGATCGGAGAGAATTATCCATTAAAAGCCAGATAATAAACAGAAGGTGCTTTGTGAGCCAAGAATGAAAGCCAAGGGAGTTAGTGGAATGAATTGAATGACTGTGTCATATGACTGTGACATGCCAACATATCCTTCATTGTCCAAGTTAGAGAACTACCTGCTCAATAGACTCCATGCATATGCATGAACGTCATTTAATACTATCCTTAAAGCATGATTTATCAAACACAACTGTACGATTTTTCTGATGCTCTGAGCATTGTTCCATGCCCTTAGCCAATGGGAGTTCACATAACAGAGTTTTCTACTGACGTGGCCTGTGAGAACTTCATACTGCTAAAGCTCTCAGCCAGTGAGCCCTCCACTGTTCCCAACTTCAGTGTCTTTCTCAATATGTGTCCAATTCCCTGCACCCTTTCTTCCTGCCATTTACTTTGTGTCCTAGTGAGCAATTTTGACCTTCAGTGGCTCATGTGATTACCCCATTGATCCCTCTTCGATAACACTGGGATCTTAAGGAGAAAAAGTTTTATTCAGGAAGCTAAACATGCAAGTTTTAGGGTTACTGGAGGAGGCTTCAAGTAACTAACTAAGAAAACAAACAAAGATCAACCAGTCACTAGGAACTGAAAGCTTTAGCATATCCTGGCAGCCTAAAAGACTGAACAGTGGTGAGGAGGCAAACCTTGGGGAACAACGAAAGAAAGCCTGTCTCAGGCATGGAAATTGAAGAAGATGGAAGTCTTTTGGCTGCGTGAGTGCAAAATGGGGAGGAGTGAGTAGGTGTGGGTATGAGTGGGTAGTGATTGGGTCTGAGTAGTGATTGAGGGTGGGTGGGATAGGTAGTGAGTGGATGTGGGTGGGCAATGATTGGGGGTGGGTGTGGGTGGATAGTGACTGGGTGTGAACTTGGGTGGGAAGTGAGTGTGGGTATAAGTGGTTGGTGAGTGGGTGTGGGTGGGTAGTGAGTAGGTGTGAGTGGGATAGGTTGTGAGTGGGTATAGGTGTGGATAGGTGATAAGTGTGTGTGGTGTGGGTGGATAGTGTGTGGTGTGGGTGTGTGTGGGTAGTGTGTGGGGTGTGGGTGCGATGAGTACTGTGTCAGGTGTGGGTGTGGGTGGGTAGTGAGTGTGTGGGGTGTGGGTGGGGTGGGTAGTGAGTGTGTGGGGTGTGGATGTGGGTGGGTAGTGAGTGTGTGAGGTGTGGGTGGGGTGGGTAGTGTGTGGGTGTGGGTGGGATAGGTTGTGAGTGGGTATAGGTGTGGATAGGTGATAAGTGTGTGTGGTGTGGGTGGATAGTGTGTGGTGTGGGTGTGTGTGGGTAGTGTGTGGGGGGTGGGTGGGGTGGGTAGTGAGTGTGTGGAGTAGTGGGTGGGGTAATGGTGTGGGGGTTTGTAGTTGTGGTGAAGTAGTGAGTGTGGTGGGGGGTTGTGGTGGGTAAGGTTTTTTAGTGGAGTGTGTAGGTTTGGTATGTGGGGGGGGATAGTGGGAGTGTGGGTGTTGTTGGTGGGTTGGGGGTAAGGCAACTGTGGGGTGTTGGGTGGGGTTGGTAGTGATTAAATTGTGAGTGGGGTGGCCAGTGGGTTGGGGTGTGGTGGAGTATGTGTGGAATAGTGATGAGAAATGTTGGGGTGAAGTAGCAGTGGTGGGTTGTGGGGGGTAGTGATTAGGATGTTGGTTGGGTAGGCAAGTTGGCGTTGGGGGAAAATGTGTGTTGGGGGTAGTGATGAAAAGAAATGTGGTTGGGAGCCGTTGTGGGGGGGGTTTGGTGTTTGTGGTGTGGTGGTGGGGTGGGTGTCAGTGGAATGAGAAATGGTGGTTGGGTTTTAGGAAAATGTGTTGGGGGGTGTGTGTGGATAGTGAATGAGAATGTGTTTGGGAGGAATGGGTGGTTGTGGGGTTGTGTGGTGTTTTGTTCGTGTGAGAGTAAAGTGTTGAGAATGGTGTTTGGGGTAGGCCCAAGTGTGTGGGGGGTTGTGTGGTGTGGAATAAGTGATGGAGATGTGGTTTGGGGTAGGGAGTTTTGGTGTGTTGGGTTGTTGGGGTGTGGTGTGAAGAGTAAGTATGGAGGAGTGTTGGGGTAGGCAGTGTGTGGGGGGGGTGTGTGTTGGGTAAAAAGTGATTTGAATGTTGGGTTTTGTGGTAAAATTGTGGTAGGCAGTTGTGTGTGTGGCCCGGGGTAGTGAAATGAAAGAGGTGGTTGGGAGGCAAGTCTGGTGTGTGTGGGTGTGTGTGTGTGTGTGGGTGTTTGTGTGGTTAAAAAGTAAATGGAAATGTGGTTGGGGGTTAGCCAGTGGGTGTGGGGTGTGGTGTGGGGGTATATGAAAGAAAATGTGGTTTGGGGTAAAGGCCAATTGGTGGTGGGGGTGTGGTGTGTGGGGTGTGTGGTGGTGTTGTGTGGGGTGGGGTAGTGATGAAGATTTGGTTGGGTAGGGCAGTTTTTGGGTGGTGTGGGGTGTGTGGTGGGAATAGTGATGAAGAATTGTGGTTGGGGTAGGGGATTGTGGTGTGGGGTGGTGTGGTGTGTGGGTTTGTTGTGTGTGAGAGTGAGATGTGGGTTGGGTAGGCAAGTGTGGTGGGGGGGTGGGGGTGTTGGGGGAAGTGGAATGAGAGTTGGTTTGTTGTTATTGGTGGATTGTGGTAGGCAGTGTGTGTGTGGCGGGGGTAGTGATGAGATGTGGTTGGGGTAGGCAGTGTGTGTGTGTATGTGTGGATAGTGATGAGATGTGGGTGGAGTAGGCCATGACTATGTTGGATATGGTGGCAGTCAGTGAGGGAATGTTCTCTGTGTTGTGTGGGACTGAGACGTGGGTAGGTAGTGTTGGATGTGGATTAAGGCAGTGTGTGTGGGGGTGTGTGTGGATAGTCTGTGGGCTGGGTGGTTGACTGTCGGCTCTCGCTGTTTGTGCCAATGCCCTCGGAACGCTGACTGCCCTGTGCTATGACAGATGGTTTACTGGTGCTCCCCTTCCTCTAGCCTGTTGCCCTTGCAGGCATGGCCAGGGTCTCATTTATAGTTTTGTCCTGGTGAGGAGCACAGTGCCTGGCTCAGGTTGGGTGTTCCCTAGAGCTACTGGGTGAAAGAAGGAAAGAACAAGGTGATTCTGAAGATGCTCAGCAGGGATGGGAGAGGCCTGACTCTGTAGTCACAGCAGGAAGGAGAAAGTATTGGATTATTTAGTCTTCCATAACCTCAGCCTAGGTCAACAGTATAGTATGGCCACCAAAAAGATCCTTAGCTGAAATAATGGTGTCTAGAATGAGGAATGGGACTCCTGTACTTTTCTGCACTTCAAGGGAAGGACACACAATGTGAGAAGTGCATGAGCCAATTGGAAATTATTTAAAGAACCATGGATCATTAGCCCCAAGGTGTGTCTACTCCAGAATTTCCCAGCAGCCGTCAGTGCATCCATTATACCAGAACCTCTAGGGGACCTTATAAATGCATATTTCCAGGCCTCATCTGCTGAGTCAGAATCTCTGGGGTGAGGCCAGAAACTTGGTTTATCCCCCACATTTTACAAGGCTGTTGGGAGTTTCCCGCATAAGGAGAAGATCTGGGGTTTGACTTGATTTTCTGAGTCAGAGACTGCACCTGGTAGCCTCCTCTCCATCAACCCAAAAGATGCAGGGAGCTGCAGCCAGGTCCTGAAGCAAATGGGAGAAATGGGATGTAAGAACCATCCTTAAATACTCGAAAAACTGCCCTTCGAAAGGAGATTTGGCTTCTGCATGTCCTTGGGGCAGGATGAGGACCAGTGGGTGCAACTGTGGAAGAGGCTGCCTTGGGAAATTGTGTGTGTTCCCTGTCTTACTAGCCATCATGCCCAGACAGGCAAGAGCAAAGGCCCTGGGCTGGAAGCAGGACTGGCATGTTTGGCCATAAAAGTACTTTATAAAATCTGCTCTTGCTGTTCCCTCAGCCTGGGCTTTGCCTCCTCCTTACCCCGCTCCTCCCCATCACCCAGGCAGGCACGTGGTTTGCTCCATTGCCTCCTTCAGGACCTCATTCAAAAGTATCTTTCCCCCAGGCCTCCTCTGACCATCTTGTTTACATGTGTAATACCTCCCCTTGTTCTCCCCTTTTCTGCTTTTCTCCATAGCACTTCCTACCATCTAATACACTATAAATTTTACTTTTCTATTTTGCTTATTGTCTGTCTCCCCTACTAGATTATAAGCTCATGAGGACAGGGATTTTTTTATTGTCTGCTTATACCCTGCTGTATTGCCACCAGCTAAGACAGTGCCTGACACATGCCAGTTACAAAAGAAACATTTTTGAATGAATAATATGGATGCCTCATTTGACCTTGTTAGTAATCCCAGGAGGAGGAATTGATATCTTCCTTTTATAGATAAGAAAACCAAAGATTAGAGATAATTTACTTCCTCAAATTCCCCTTGCCAGAATTTGCTTGCAAATCCTTTCTTCTTTATTTTTTATTATAAAATCACATATTTAGAACATTTAAGTAAAATAGCTCTGAAATGAAAGGAAGAGAAAACACAGAGACAATTATGATTAACATTTTAGTATTAATATATACAAAGGGCAAGTGTATGTAGAAAATGTTGTCATAATACAACCCACCATTTAGTGGTATACTCTTTCACTTAAGAATACATCATTAAAAATTAAACATGCCAATAAATGTATTTCTGCACCGTGACTTACTAGTGGGTTATTGGTATTCTATCATACAGATGCACTGCAATTTATAGAACCCATTGTTGGCTACAAAGATTATTGCTAATTTTTTCTTATTTTAAGCAACATTAAAGAGAATATATTCATAAACTTCGTTTACATATATCTGATTATTTTCTTTACATAAATACTTAGAAGTGTGGATTTGCTTCATTTAAAGGGTATGCGTATTTTTCAAGTTTTTTTTTTTTTTTGAGGTGGGGTCTCGCTCTGTCGCCCGGACTGGAGTGCAGTGGCCGGATCTCAGCTCACTGCAAGCTCCGCCTCCCGGGTTTGCGCCATTCTCCCGCCTCAGCCTCCTGAGTAGCTGGGACTACAGGCGCCCGCCACCTCGCCCGGCTAGTTTTTGTATTTTTAGTAGAGACGGGGTTTCACTGTGTTAGCCAGGATGGTCTCGATCTCCTGACCTCGTGATCCGCCCGTCTTGGCCTCCCAAAGTGCTGGGATTACAGGCTTGAGCCACCGCGCCCGGCCTTTCAAGTTTTATTGTTGATTACTTCCTATAAGTCATATAGTTCTCCAGCAATACATGGGAGTGCCTATTTCCCCGCATTCTCCCCAAGAGTGGTATACTGATTATAGATACTGTAACAAATATACTATACACTGGTTATAAATAATATCAAAACCCTTAATAATAGTCAAAACCCTTAGTCTTTAGTACTTTTCCACTTAGAAAGAAAACATTTTTATTTTCTTTAGATTTATAAATAACAAACAAATTGCTGTTTTACTTTGCTTTATTTATTATGATGTTGCACATTTTTTCTTTGCCTTCCTTTCTTTGTAAATTAACCATTTTTTTCTGAGTTGTTCATAATTTCTTATTCATTTTTAAGAGCTTTCACTGAGATGCAAGAATTTTCTGCATTCTGTTTTTTCAAGTTTTTTTTACTTTTTTTTTTACTGTTTATGTTTTTTATGTTTACTGACATGGTAAGCAATTTTTATCCTTCCAGACCTATCACTCTTCATCTTAATTATTTCAACTTTTGGGATCTTGTGTGGAAAACCCTTTCACAACCTCAAATTATCTAAATCTTGACTCAGATTTTCTACTTTATATTTAATCTGTAATTTACTTTCGTAAATGGCAAGAAGTGGGGCTAACTTTTTACCAGTTGATTAACCAATCATTCCAGTAGTATTTAACTAATAAAGTAACACATTTATGTTTATTAAATAAACCATTATTTTCTCATTGAGTTGAAAGGCCACTTCTATAATATATTGACTATTTATCTATATTTGGGTCTGCTTCTTGTCTTTCTATTCTGTTCCATTGATTTATCTGTCAAACTATCATAATAGGAGCTTTGTAGTAAGTTTTCATATTTGGCTATCCAAATAGATTTTTATTTTGACCAGAATTCTTAGATAATTAACTTAAAGCAAATAATTACTTAGTGTTACCTTTAACATGCATGGTCTTGTCCCATAAAAATGAAAAAAAAACTTCCAACAAAACATAAACAATAGCGAAAAACTGCCTTGTGAATTTTCTTTGTGGTTGCTGCCCATTTAGAGCCTTACTTATATAAATTTTCTTTTAGCTCTCTTTTTGGCAGTTCTCAGTAAAAGCAGATAAGTTGGAACTTGTTTATCTAGTGTTTTACCTTATTTTAAAATTAGTACGTATTTTAAATAATTAAGAAAAGTACATAAAGTAATGCAGTAGACATTCCATATACCAATGAAATTAAATGGATATTAATGTTTTGTTATTTTTGCTTCAGTGTTTGTTTTTTGTCTTTAAAGAAAAGAATATGATATAGTCCAAGTCCCAACTGCCACTTCTTTTGTTTTAATCACCTGCTACTCCCCGCATTGGTGAGACAGGATTTCTACTCTAAGGTTAGAGGATTTCTACTCTAAGGTTTCTACTCTAAGGAGATTTCTACTGAACACTTGACACTAACACTGAGCAGATGAGATGGACAGTGATTTATTAATTGCCTGTACTCACAGGAGGGCAGGGAGAGGACACCACAGGCCACACAGGGCCACAGAGGGCCACACAGGGGGCTGCACTTAAGAACAGAGGGAACAAGCAGGAGCTGTGGGAGGCAGCCTTTGCTTTATCAAAATGGTGAGGTGACCCCTGATTCCCACAAGAGGATGTGATGGACTTGTTTGAATATTTCTGAGGACTGGCAGGGAAGCAGAAGCTGCCACTCGGGGTAGGTAGAATCTGTGCCTGGTCCCTTGATAAGAAGAGTGGTTTGGCTAGGGTACCTTATCTGCAGGAGTAGAGAAATTTGCAGTTTGGCCATTCAAGGTCCTCCTGGTTTCACCAGGTGACAGGGCAGCACATCATATTGGGCCGTAAATATAGGCCCTACACCACATCTTTCCTGCCCCTCCCAGAAACCACTATCCCAAACCTGGTATATTTCATTTCCATATAGATTTTTGCATTCTTCTTTTTATGTATACATCCCTAAACAATCTATTTGAGGGTTTTTTTTTCCAATTACATCGATGATATGATAGATCCATTCGCAACTTTTTCCATGCATTCTTAAGTTTTTGAGATTTATCTTCAAATTTATCGTAAGTAAATTCATTAATATTAGCTGTTGTATAATATAAACTATGTGGATAAACTAATTTATTCCCCCACATTATTTTACTATTCAAAAGTGTTTGATAACAGTTTTGCCTCCTTGTGAACCTATGTGCATGTTTATCTAGGGTAAATACCTCAAGGTGGATCTGGGGGGCAATAGGTTTTGATTATCTTGAGCTTCATCTATATTGCCAAATTGCCCTCTAAAGTGGTTCTCCCAATATTCATCCCCACCAGTAACATATGAAAACTGCCTGCATATTCAGCAATCCTTGGTGTTATATTAAATAAAACTTCCAAAAAATTGTCTATTGAATTTGTGGCTTTATCCCTGTTTTCATCCCTAATTTTGTGAAGTACTGTATAATGTGATGTGTAACGTGAGCTCTAGACTTAGGGTGTATAGTTCAGGCCCTGGTTCACACATGTCTTAGGCTGTGTGGCCTTTGACAAGCTACTGACCTTGCTCTATGCTGGAGAAAATTCAGCCATAAAATTAGGATCATATTAGTTCCGATTTTGTAAGGTGATTTTGAGGATTAAATACGTTAATCATTATAAAGTGTTTAGAAAATTTCTGGCACATAGTAAAGTTCTCCATAAATGTTACCTATGATAATGTTGTTCCATTATTTATTCATGTCTCTTTTCTTTATTTCTTTATCATTCTTGCCAGAGATTTCCAATTTTATTTATTTATTTCCAATTCGTAAAGAGATTATAATTTTATTTATTTCCAAAGATTTCAAAGAAATCATTTAGGTTTTGTTGATGGTAATGTTTATTTGTTTTCGACTTCACTAATTTTTCTCATAACATTAGTTGCTTCTTATGTTTTCCTTTGTATTTACTATACTGATTTTTTTTCCTGCTTCTAGAGCAGGATGCTAAGCTCATTGATTTTCAAACTTTTATTCCAATATTTGTATTTATTACTGTAAACTTTCCTCTAATGATAGCTTTAGCTATAGTTTACAGTTTTGATATGTCATATTTTCATTACATTTCGTTACAACCATATTCTAATTTTTACTATGATTAATTTTTTGACCTATGGATTATTGAGACCTGTATGTTTAAATTTCCATGTGTTTAGGTGATATCTTTGGGTATACATTGGTTAATTTTATTACATTATTGTAAAAAAAAATTCACTGCAGGATATAAATTCATTTTTTAAAAATTTGTATCATAATACGTGGCCAGCATTACTTGAAAAGAATGTGTATTCTTGGGTCCAGGTTCTCTATCTGTATAGATCAAGTTTGTTAATTGCGTTATTTTAGTATTTTTCTATCAAACATATTATTTTCTTTGATCACTCAGTTTCTTGAGAAATATGTTAAAATCTCTGTACATTATTGTGAGTTTCATATGTTTTCCTAGAAATTTTGTTAATTTTGCTTCATGTATTTTAAGGATGTATTTATTGGGTGTCCATATGTTCAGGATTATTTTCCTGGTGAGTTGTTTTATTTATCATTTTATAATAATTATTTGTTTCCCTTATAATATTTTTTAACCTTAATATCTTTCTTATTTATGTTAATATAATAATAATAATGTTATAGCTTACACTTACAGAGTGCTTATTGTATGTAAGGGACTATTACATAAAACAAATCATGTAAAGTAGATACTATTATCATCCCCATTTTGTAGATAAGGAAACTGAAGTACAGAGAGACCTATAATGTGTCCCAGGGTAAAAAGTGCTCCAACTAATAACTAATAAATCACATAGCTTATAAATAGAAGAACTTGTATTTAAATTTGGGCAATTTGGCTCCAGAGTTTAGAATCTTTAACTATGATGCCATTCTGCCTGTAATAAACACTAACAATATTCTGATTTAGTTTTGATTGATAAATCTTATTTCATCCTTATACTTTCAATCTTTCTGTAACAGTATTTTTTTTTTTTTTTTTTTTTTTTGAGACGGAGTTTTGCTCTTGTTGCCCCGGCTGGAGTGCAATGGCATGATCTCGGCTCACTGCAACCTCTGCCTCCCAGGTTTAAGCAGTTCTCCTGCCTCAGCCTCCCAAGTAGCTGGGATTACAGGCATACGCCACCACCCCTAACTAATTTTTTATTTTTTGCTAGAGATGGGGTTTCTCCATGTTGGTCAGGCTGGTCTCGAAATCCCAACCTCAGGTGATCCACCCACCTCGGCCTCCCAAAGTGCTGGTATTACAGGCGTGAGCCACTGCGCCTGGCCTGTGACAGTATTTTTAGGTATATCTCCTATAGGTAGTCTTTGACTGCATTTTACTTTAATTTTTAAAAATCCAGCTTGAGAGTCATAGTCTTTTAACTGGTAAGTTTAAGCTATTTACATTTATTATAATATGATGTATTTTGAAATATTTCTGTCATTTTATTTGTGATATTAATTAGTTATACTTTGCTTCTTTATTTATCTTATTTCCTACCTTATCTTAATTGACTGGGTTTTATTTGTTCCCTTGTTTTTTCTACACTGGTTTAGAAGTCCTGCGTTAATTTGTACAAATCCTTCCTGCTCTTTTAATAATTACTCATAATTTTTTTCTAACATGCATATTTGACTTAACATTTAAATTTATTTAACATCTCTTTCCTCTTCCAGATAATATAATACTTTAAAAGTTTTAATTCTGATCACTCCCTCTCCCATTAAATTATTAACATAGTTTTACAGAGTTGATACATGATTAGAATTAACTATATGTTTATCACCTTATTTCCTCTGGATTCACTTTCTTTCCCTCTGAAGGAGCTTCTTTATAGTTTTTACAATAAGGAATATGAGTTATAAACTCTGAAACTATTTCTTTACTTCTGAATAATAGTTTACATAGTAATAAAATTATGATCTGTATATTATTTTTCTTTGGTATTTTAATGATTTTATTTCTATTTTTTAGTCTACAATGGTATTCTTAAAAATCTGCTTTTAAGTTTGTTCTTTTTTAGGTAATTCAATTCTTTAGGCAAGTTTTTCTTTTCATTTCTGGTATTCTTTAGTTTCAATATGATGTGTTTAGGTAGCTAAGGGTGAATTCATTACTTATATGTCATATTTAGTATTTATATCACTCCTTGAGTTAGAAGATTCATGCTTTTAATTCTGGAACATTCTTATATATTATCACTTTTATCATCTTTCTGCCATTCTCTTTTCTGTCTCCTAGAATTCCAAATGGATATTTGCTGAAACTTATCCTTCTATGCTCATTTCTCTTAAGCTTGATTTAATGGTTTTTGTTGTTGTTGTCATTGTTGCTGTTTTGTTTTTTGAGACAGTCTTACTCTGTCACTCAGGCTAGAGTGTAGTGATGCAATCTCAGCTCACTACAACCTTTGCCTCCTGGGTTCAAGAGATTCTCATGCTTCAGCCTCCCGAGTAGCTGGGATTACAGGTGCATGCCACCGTGCCCAGCTAATTTTTTGTATTTTTAGTAGAGACAGGGTTTCACCGTGTTGGCCAGGCTGGTCTTGAACTCCTGACCTCAAAGGATCCACCTACCTCTGCCTCCCAAAGCTCTGGGATTACAGGTGTGAGCCACCAGGCCCGGCTGGTTTCATGTCTTTTGTCTTTGTGTCTCTTTGTGCTGCATTCAGCTAAATTCCCTTAGACCTATCTTTCAGTTCATAGACTTTCTCTTCATTTAGATCTAATATGCTATTTAATGGCTATTTCATGCCATTATGTTTTGTACTTTAATGATTCTTTTTCTAGAAGTATGACTTAGTTTTTTTCCAGATCTGTATGTTCTTTTTTCATAGTGTCTTCTTTTATTTGGATTTTCTATTAATTTTAAGCCTTACTTATTTTAAGTGCATTTCTATCTTCTTTAAGATTGTGGATTCATTTTATTAAGTTCTTGAAGGTCTAATCCTGCTGGTGATTTTGTGTCTGCTGATTCTTACTCATTGAGTAGTATTTTCTCTTGTGTGTTGTAATTTTTAAAAATATAATTCAATCTTAGTGTGGACTCCTTTTTCTATGGTGCTCCTATGTACCTTTGATTGTCTTAAGTACTTTCACTCTTGTTTCTGCTTGCACCCGTGGACATTATCAGCATGGAACTGATTTTTTACATTAATTTCTTACCTCAAGAGTTCTTGCGCACTGTGATAACATACATTTGGGCCCCCAAATATTTAAGGCATTGGCCTTGTTTTCCATTTTGAAGGGTTAATTTTTTTCTTTATTTAATCCAGACCCCAGGCAGAGGCTGACAAGTGTCCTTGTTTACTGTGCACCAGATTTTTTTTCATCCTTTGACATAAAGCTAGAGAATAGTCCTTCAAGGGTCCCAGCTTTATGCAGACATCTGTGTTTCTACTCTACATCTCATGGAAGGCCTATCCTACTCCACCTTAGAAGGACATCCCCTTTACTCTTAGGGCAGCCACAGTGCCAGCTCTCCTGTCTACCTCTGTGATTTTCAATCTCTTCTCTATTTCTGGAATCTGGGCATTTAGCTTGCTGTCGCAAGTTTAGTTATGCATGTTAAGAAAAAAAAATTGCATTTTATCCAGCATTTTGAGGTGTTCATAATGGGAGTTTTTCATATTCTCTAAGCTTACTTTCTTGCCAGATCTGGAAATTGCTTCATAATCACTTGACTTCTTAATCAAGGGCTTTGCACTAGGGTTGAGCTCTGTAGGTATATGTCTTGAGAAACAGAAGTATAACCCCTTCCCAACTCCTTGCTGCCCTCTTTAGCAATTTTTTTGTGGAAGACGGCTATCTCTGGGAGAGAAAGTGTTCCCCCTTAAGTTTGAAATTTTATTAGAGGTGACACAAACAATGTAGAAATTCTTAAACACAAATTTTAGATTCCTAAATTGATACCTTCTTTTCATAGTTTCACCAAATCACGGTAGCAACCACCATCCTAAAATAAAAACAAGACAAAATTCAAAACAAGCAGGCTAACACCAAGGCAGGAATTACATGAATACTGCAGATGAATTCTCTTGCAGTGGGCTTTTCGTGAGCATGAAATGAAAACATTGTGGCTGTTATATCTCTGCACTTTTTTTCAGTTTTTGAAATATCAATGTATTTTGGTGTATTGGAAAGGTTTAATAAGAATACTTTATAACTGGGTTTTGCTAATCCAGTTCAAGGTATATGTCATTCATTTGGGGGTTGTTGGTAGCAGAAGGGAAGATTAAATTTCTAAGGGAGTTGGTGGAAATGAAATTCAGAGAGCTTGTCTTTTGTCCAAAGATTCAAGCAGCAATACTACAAACTATATCCCTAAATCATCTCTCTCTCTTTTTGCTCTGCTTTGATTAACATTAGATGCCAAGAGTGTGAGCAGTTGAATATGCGTAAGATTGTGAAAGGGTGGGTATTCATTTTAGCTTTGTAGACTGGACAGCAACAACGTTTATCATGCCCGGAATGTGGCATGAGAAATGAACAAGGTGCCATAGAGTAATGGGAAGAAAAATCAGGCATCTGGTTCTGGCCTTTCCCAAAGCTACAGACCATTGTAGCTTTCTATTTCTAGTGGAAATACCCATGGGTTAGGAATTAAAGGAGCCTGGAGTTCTTCCCCTCGCTATGTATGGGTAGGAGGTTTTGAAAGGGGCTAAGACAATGTGGATCCCCATCAGTGTATTCTGTAGGTTGCAGTGCTCATCTTAACCACAGGCTTGCTCTGCTCTAACACCCACTTTGTCAGTTCCCAGCTCTTACTTACTACAGAATTGAGTTCAGACTCCCAGCCCAGAGTTTAGTGTACTGCCCTATCTTAGTATGTTTGTGCTGCTATAACAGAATACATGAGACTAGGTAATTTATAAGGAACACAAATTTAATTCTCATGGTTCTGGAGGCTGGGAAGTCCAAGATCGAGGTGCCAGTTTCTGATGTATCTGGTGAGGGCATTTTTGCTGCATCTTCACATAGCAAAAGGGCAAGTTAGCAGAATGCTGCACAAAGCCTCATTTTATAAGGGCATGAATCCCATTCATGAGGGAGGAGTCCTTATGGCCTAATCACAATCACCTGGAATGGTTTTAAAACATATTGAGACCTGGCCTCCACCACCCTAGACCAATTAAATCAGAATTCCTGGGAGGGGGTCTTAAAGCTCCAACTTCTTGAAACTATTACATTGGCAACACCTGAATCTTAAAGGGACACACTCAAACCATAGCACTCCCTATCTAAATTCTAACTGTTTATCCAGCTCCACCTCCTTCTCTCCATCCCCACCAGACACACAGACTCTTCCCTGCTGCCCTGTACCTTCATGCCTTCTGCCCTCTGCCTGGAGTACCTAATCTGTCCCTTTCCTCCAGACCATCAAACACTCTCCTCCTCTTTAGTCTTTGTGGCCATTGCCGATGGCACCTTCCCTGTGAAGCTAGCTTTACCTTTTCCCCATGGCTGGAATTCATCTCCCCCTTAATCGGGTTCCCAGCTCCATGTTTATGTTCCTCTGGCACTTGACAGTCAGAACTGGCATTTTTACAGACATTTATGAAAACAGTCTAGGTGTCAGGAACCCTGGGTGCTGGGGACAGTTCTGCCACTAGCTCTACATGTGCCTTTGAAAAGTCATGTTACTCTCTGGACCCCAGTTTTCTTGACCATAAAATGAAGGGTTAGGCTGGAGTTCACTGTGGTCCCATCCAGCCCTCTCTAAAGAGTGTTTTCTTCCCAGGGACTGTGGGTTCTATTGGGACAACACCTTTACCTTTCCCGGCTGTGCCTAGCCCAGTCTCATGCACATACTGGGTGCTCAGAAACAAGTTTTAGCGGGGCTAGACACCTACAGAATCTTCAAGGACACATGAGGCAGATGCACAAAGTGAGAGCCACATAGTGAGGAGGGTGTGACATGCTTTGGATTGGCGGGTGACGAGAGCACCCCCATTTATTCTGAGTGAGCAATTTCAACCTTTGGCTTTCAGAACTTTTTCATGGAATCAGTTTATGAACTGTCTTCCTATTTTTAAAAAAGAAAAGCTGAATAATGAACCCCACAGCCAATTTGTTATTCCCCTCTGAGGTCGTGTGCAGCCTAGACAGAGGCAGTAAATCGTCGGTCTACTGAAGGTCCATGGGAGCGTGTGGTTGAGGATGAAGCTTTCTATAACGAGAAACTAAAAGTCTTTAAATAAGTTAAAAATGTAAAACTTGAGAGGCCAGAATCCTGCTTTAGGCAGGCGTCTCTTGCTCTTTGTACAGAATGGAGTCATTTTTCAAAAATACTCCTTTTTTATAACATGCGGAGGGTGCTGTGAGGCATAAAGCCACTGAGACTGCTAGTATTCCCATCGCTACAGCTGTTCCATGAGTGACAGCTGTTATTTGTTGAATGGCTATCACATGGGAGGCTCTTTATTATTAAGTGCTTTACATATGTTTGTTAATTAAACCCATTGTTACAGATGAAAAAAGTGAGGCAGCGTGTGGGAGCTCTAAGTAACCTATCCAACGTCACATAGTGGGCAGCACTGGAGTCTGAGCCCAGGTCTGTGGGCCCCTGTCACTCCTCTCTACCATTAGGCTTCAATGCCTTTCACAAACCTCATCCCTCCGACTTACTAAATGGGGCTTCTCGGTCCCAAAATCTGGAGGCCCATGGTTCAGAAATTTGGGGTGGCTTTTAAAACTCCTAAAACCTGGACCCCTCCCAGGAATTCTGATTTAACTGGTCTAGGGTAGGGGAAGCCAGGTCTCAATATGTTTTAAAACCATCCCAGGTGAATCTTACCTGGTTGAAAACTCCTGCGTGATAAGCGCTTTAGCCAAGGCACAGGCGGAAGGCTGTGGAGCACCACGGAGGGAACAGTTAGAGGAGACTCTGGGACCTGGCGAGGGACTGGGGCAGAAGGGCTGTCACAGGAGCCGGCGTGGGTGAGCAGGACTGCGGGGGGATGTGGGCAGCCCAGGCAGCAGGCCTCCAAGTAGACGGGTCTGCGTGAGACACAGGGGAGGGGAGGCCTGGGCTGCGGTGTTGGCTTGGGCAGTCAGTTGGACCCGATGGAGGCCTGATGTGCTGCAGGCAGTCCCCAGTCTGGGCTCATGATTTTCGGATCTCTGCTGCTCACCGGCTCCTCCTGCCAGCTTCCCTGCCGCGCTGGGCATGGCTGTTCCTCATCAAGGAGCTCTGAAGCCAGGTGGGATGGAAGTCCTGCGATTGGCCTTCCAGAGTCTTCACGGAGCTTTTGCCCCCGGGGATGGGGGTGAGAGGGTGCTGCAGTGGCTGTGTTTGCAGGTCTTGTCGGCAGGCAATGTGCGGCATCATGGGGTCAGCTTCCCAAACGCCAGAGAGGGTGGATTTGTTGGTTGCTTAACCCCCAAAATATGCACGTGGAGATGTGCTGGGATCTTAAGAAAGTTTAAACCCTGAGGACAGAGCTCTTTAAGAGACACCTAGGAGAGAACGGGTGTGCGGATTGTGAGTGAGCCTGTGTGGGTGGGTGTATACGTGTTTGTGAATGTGTGTGTGCAGAGGTGTGAATGTGTTTGTGGATGTGTGGGGAGCTTGAGTACTTATGTGAATTACGTATACACACGGGTATGTGGAAGTGCGACAGAGTATGTGCGCGCGGGTGTGTTTGAGTGTAGGTCTGTGTGAGTGTGTGCCTGAGTGTATGAATGTGTGGTTGTATGTGTATGAGCGTGAGTCTGTGTGTGTGTAGGTCTGTGTGAGTGTGAAGCTGTGTGAGTGGGAAACTGCAAGTGTCTGGATGTGTGTGTCTGAGTGTATGATGTGTGTGTCTGGGTATGTGTATGTCTCTTGAGTCTGCATGACTGAAGCTATGCAAGTGTGAAGCTATGTGTGTGGGTGAGTCTGTGTGTTAAGTTGTGAGTATGTGAGTCTGTGTGGGTGTGAGTCTGGGTGTGAAGCTATATGAGTGTGTGGGTATGAGTGTGTGGATGACTCTGTGTGTGGGTGTGTGTCTGGGTGAGTCTGTGAGTGTGTGGGTGTGAGTCTGTGTGGGTGTGTGTATCTGGGTGTGAGTGTCTCGGTGAGTCTTTGTGTGGGTGTATGGGTGTGAGTGTGTATGTGGGTGTGTGTGAGAGTCTGGGTGTGTGAGAGTCTGGGTATGAGTGTGTGAGTGAGTCTGTGAGTGGCTGTGGGTGTGAGTGGGTGTCTGAGTGTGTGTGGGTGTGAGTGGGTGTCTGTGAGTGTGTGTGGGTATGTGTGTGTCTGGGTGAGTCTGTGTGTGTGGGTATGTGTGGGTGTCTAGGTGAGTCTGTGGGTGTATGTGGGTGTGGGTGTGAGTCTGGGTGAGTCTGTGAGTGTGAGTGTGTGGGTGAGTCTGAGTGTGGGTGAGTCTGTGAAGCTGTGTGTGTGTGAGTGTGTGTCTAGGTGAGTCTGAGTGTGAAGTTCTGTGAATGTGAAGCTGTGAATGTGTCTGCATGTGAGTGTATGGGTGAGTCTGCGTGAGTGTGAAGCTATGTGAGTGCGTGTAGGTGTGTCTGGGTGAATCTGAGTGAAGCTATGTGAATGTGTCTGCGTATGAGTGTATGGGTGAGTCTGTGTAAGTGTGAAGCTGTGTGTGGGGGGGGGGGGGTGCATGCACATATGTCCCCAGGCAGTTTTGCTCAGCCCCCAGAGATTCCAGGCGGCTATTTCTGCCTTGCTCTTTGACCAGATCCGGCTTCAGACTGTGATGCGTCATGCTCTCAGTGGAGTTTCTCTAGCCTCCTTTTCCTCATTTCTCTTGAATAACTGGGAAATGTCCGTGCCCCCCTCTCTGAGCTGTTGCTTAAAATCATATAAGGCCTCAGCACATAGTAGGTGGTCAGTCCACGGTGGCTACTCCACCCCTCATTCACCTCTGTCAGTAGGCGGTGGATGTTTGTCCTCCTGGCATGCGATTGAGCCTAGTGCCCCTTCAACAGCGTCAGAAGACCTGGGTTGGAGTCCACTTGGGCCCCTAACCCAATACTGAACCCCCAGCAACTCATGTCACCTCTCTGGATTATACAGTTACTTCCTCTCTGAGTTCCTCAGTTTCCTTATCTGTAACATGGGGGTGCTCTTCCTGCCCTACACAGTTGTTTGTGTGGTCAAATGAGGCAGACTGCTCAGGGCTTCATGCTGGAGGTTGGATCCTGTTCCACTGCTAAGAGCCTGGAAATCGATTTTTCAGTTCATCTCTCCTCTTGCTCTTCTTCCTCTCTGGTTCTCTTTGGTGCATTGTAGGAAATCTGGGTGCAGTTTCTCTATGATAACTGATCATCACATGCACCTGTGCTGCACGCATGTCCATGCATCTGTTTCCATCCACAGACCTCCTAATTTCAGTTTTGATAAAATATAACTCAGGCTTACTACATTTGTACTTCTTTTATTCACTTCAGGAGACACTGTGCCTTGGTTTT
Source organism: Rhinopithecus bieti (assembly GCF_001698545.2). Classification (NCBI taxonomy): domain Eukaryota; kingdom Metazoa; phylum Chordata; class Mammalia; order Primates; family Cercopithecidae; genus Rhinopithecus; species Rhinopithecus bieti. The sequence goes on along the minus strand of NW_016808547.1, from coordinate 2,975,541 downwards.
CCAAATAGGGTTTTTGACCTAGGATTAAGACTTCCTTTGCCATGCAAAGTAGGATAGAAAGTTGAGAAATCTTCCCAGAGAAGCAAATTGTTGGGTTTTCCTGGGAGGTGCATGGTAGGACACACATGGGATTAGCTTGGAAGTCCTGAAAGTGCTTCGTGTCACCCAAACTATAAAATATATGCATGAGTTGTAGTTGCTGTTCCCAAAATTACATTCACTGATCCTGTGCTCTGATATCTGTACCCATTCATTTACTTGAGACCCCATGTGACAGGTTGTCCCCCGCTTTAACAAGCCAGAACATTTGGACACAGAATGCTTCCATCAGATGGATTGGAAGGCTAGGGCGGGATGGGAAAAAATGGTTTCCCAGTGACTTGTTCTGGGCAGAAACAGAACCTGTCAAGGGTTTGTTTCCTTTTCCTTGCAAGAAAATGCAAACCACTGGTCTCTGCATATCCCTCCAGACATTCATGGGAGAAACTAGGCTAATGTTTATAGAAGCCTATTGGGAGTGGCTGCCTTCAGGATGGAGAGAAAGCTCATTACCTTGAGCTGCTAAAATTTAATCCAAAGAAAATATACCATTCCTCTAGAAAATCGGTTGGATACATGTGGACTGTGTTAGCTTTAAAATCAATAAATCAGTTATCAAAATACTAATTTTCTAAGCAGTATGCGACCAGGGAAATGAACACATTGTGTAATTTGACGTGTCTCTGTAAGTCTTAGAACCTGTATCTATGTTTATGAACCAAGGGCTTCACCTTCTCGAATGAAATTTTGTTAAATGTTTGGTTTGGTATTTTTAATTTGCCCATCCAAGATCTGTTAATGTACTGTTTTTGTTCAATTTCAAAGTAAAGTTTATTATTGTTTGGTGCTTACAAAATAACAAATGCTCATTGTAAAGAATTTTAGAAAAGATGGGAAATGATAAAAAAAAAAAAAAAAAACCCTATAAAAATAACAGTGGTTGAACAGAAAAGGGTGTGAGGGAACTTTCTGGGGCAATGGGAACATTTTAGTTCTTTATAGGGGCTTCGGTTTCTACACAGGCATACATAGTTGTTGAAACTTCAGCCAATGCACCCTTAAGATTTGTGCACTTCATTGTATGTACATTTTATATTAAAAGAAAATCTGTGAACAATTATTGAACTTGGGTTAATGATATATATGATGAAGTATTTGGAAGAAGTGTACAGATGTCTGCAATTTACTCTGAAGTGAATTTAAAAAAAAGAAAGTTTGATGATGAAAAAAAAGATCATATGGATAGATATGTAATAAAGCAAATAAAGTAAAATATTAATGGAGAATCCAGATGTTGGGTATATTAGTGTTCACTATAAAATTCTTTCAACTTTGCTATATATTTGATAACTTATATAATAAAGTATTAGGGAAGAGAGATTACTAATTCAGAAAAAAAATCCATATTTACAATCTAAACTTAACTACTATTAGCATCTTAGTGCACATTATTTTCTTTCATTTTTGTTTTCAAGAATGCATAATTTTATACAATTATGATCTTATACGGATTTATTTTCATATTTTTTCACTCCATATTATATCATAGTTTTGTTATGGAAAATCTTCATTATGTAATTTCTAAATTGAGTTATTATTTATGTGCAGTAAAACTTACACTTTCTAGTTTAGAGTTCTGTGTGTTTTGACAAATGCCTACAGTCATGTAACCACCACCACAACCAGGATGTAGAACAATTATATCATTTAGAAAAACTTCTCTGTGCCCCTTTGAGGTCCACCCCCCTCCTCACATCCTCACATCCAGCTCTTGGCAACTACTGATCTGTCTTCTAGAATGTCATTAAGATGGAATCGTTCAGTGGAGGATGTACCTTCTGACTCTGGCTTCTTCCACCCACACACAATGCATTCGAGATTCATCCATGTCCTTGCATGTACTCGTGGTTTATTCTTTTTTGCTGATGAGTAGTATTCCATTGTAAGAATGTACATTAATGTAGTTTTAATGTTTGTAAAAATTCATGGTGTATCATAACATGTTTATGTATTCACCTATTTGGATATTTAAGATGTTTTGCTTTCTCATTATTATAAGTGCCATCATAGTGAACACCTTTAAGCATAATTGTTATCATCGATCATTAAGGTAGATTCCCAGGAAGGGAATTACTAAATCGAATGTTATGAATATTTTACTGTCCTTACTACATTTTAATCATTAAAATGTTTTCTTTGTATTTCTTTATACGGTTTATAAGAAGCTTGACTTCAAACTCCACTGGTGTTTTTAATCCTCTTTTCCTCCTCTCTTTCTCAATATTGCCACCACAGAACTGACCTGAAGTTTCAGTGTAGTCAGCGAGCTTTTCAAGTAATAAATCATGGAGACCAATCAGGAAGCTTCCCTCTTCTTGGTGAAGATCTTGGAGGAACTGGACAGCAAGCAAAATACCGTTTCTTATCAGGACCTGTGCAAATCTCTCTGTGCCCGGTTCGATCTGTCGCAGCTTGCCAAACTGAGAAGTGTGCTCTTCTACACGGCTTGTCTCGATCCCAATTTTCCAGCCACTCTATTCAAAGACAAGATGAAATGCACTGTGAATAACCAGCAATCAAAGAAAATCATGGTGGCAGCAGATATTGTGACGATATTCAACCTGATCCAAATGAATGGCGGGGCAGCCAAGGAGAAGCTGCCTACGGGTCTCCAGAAGGTGCGCAAGAAGGAGGCGTCCTTTGAATCATGCAGGTCGGACACAGAGATCTGCAATGCAGCCGAGTGTGAGCCCCTGAGCTGTGAGCTGAGTGAGAGGTCTTTCAGCCGGGGCTACCCCACCAGGCAGTCGTCCAAGTGCCGGAAGATGGACTGTAAGGACTGCCCGCAGTTTGTCCCTGCCTCTGAGCCTAACTTCCTGTTGGGAGTTAGCAAAGAGGTGAAAAACCGTGCTGCTTCCCTGGACAGGCTGCAGGCCCTGGCCCCATACTCTGTGACCAGCCCTCAGCCCTGTGAGATGCAGAGGACCTACTTCCCCATGAACATAGAAAATGAGTCCATTTCAGACCAGGACTCCCTACCCATCAACCAGAGCATCAAGGAGACCTTCATTTCCAATGAGGAGCCATTTGTGGTTCAGTCCTGTGTCCAGAAAAGGAATATCTTTAAAGAGGATTTTCACAATTTGATGGCGGTGTCCCCCGGTTTGGTTGGCCCCATCAGCAAAGCAGAGAATGAGCACGGAGAGCCCCAGAGTCGAAAGGAGCCCCACAAGCCACCCTTCTTCAACCACAGCTTTGAAATGCCCTGTAACAGCCAGTACCTGAATCCGGTGTATTCCCCGGTTCCTGACAAAAGGCGAGCAAAGCATGAAAGCTTAGATGACCTTCAAGCCTCTACGTATTTTGGGCCCACTCCAGTGATGGGAACCCAAGAAGCCAGGCGCTATCCAGGGAGGCCCAACAAGCAGACTCCCTGGCCAGCCAAAAGCTGGAGCCTAAACACGGAGGAAGTTCCTGACTTTGAACGGTCCTTTTTCAATAGAAATCCCTCTGAGGAGAGGCTACGCTATCCAAATGCCAGTAGCCAGACTCCCAATTTCCCAGCCCCAGACAGGCGCCCGACTTACCTCCCGCCAAAGGATCAACAGCCAATTCTCCCCATTGCTTATGCGGCAAAACCAAACGGGCTCAAATCTAAAGAGATCTCCTCCCCTGTTGACTTGGGGAAGCATGAACCAGTCAAAAAGTTTAAAGACAAGAGCATTAACTGCACCAGTGGGCAGCTCAGCTCAGATACCAGTAGCGTGGGCACCCAGACTGAGCACGTGCTGGAGCCCAAGAAATGCAGAGACCTGTGCACCTCCAGTCAGGGCAAGTACAGTGACAGGCACACCATGAAGCACTCAGATGATGACTCAGAAATTGTCAGCGATGACATCAGTGACATTTTCCGATTTCTTGATGACATGAGCATCAGTGGCTCCACAGGAGTGATACAGTCGTCCTGCTACAACAGCACAGGGTCCTTGTCTCAGCTCCATAAGTCAGACTGCGATAGTTCCCCCGAGCACAACTTAACCAAAATTGCCAATGGGGTCCCCAATAGCAAGGGAGACAAGGGCAACCGGCTTGAAAACACCCACCACTCAGAAGAAGAACTGAAGACCAGTGTGTGCAAACTGGTGCTCAGGATCGGCGAAATCGAACGGAAGCTGGAATCCCTGTCGGGTGTTCGTGAGGAAATCTCCCAGGTCTTGGGCAAACTAAATAAATTGGACCAGAAAATGCAACAGCCTGAGAAGGTGAGTGTGCAGATAGATCTGAACTCCTTGACAAGCGAGGTTCCGTCTGATGACAGTGCCTCTCCCCGGATGTTCCGTGCACACAGTGGCTCCCATGGACCAAAACTGGAGAACAACCCTGACTGGTGCTGCTCTGATGCTAGTGGGAGCAACAGCGAGAGCCTGCGGGTCAAGGCCTTAAAAAAAAGCCTCTTCACCAGGCCATCCTCTAGATCCCTAACAGAGGAGAACAGTGCCACGGAGTCCAAAATCGCCAGCATCTCCAACTCCCCCAGAGACTGGCGCACCATCACTTACACCAACCGTGTGGGCCTCAATGAGGAGGAGATAAAAGACACAGGCCCAGGAGATAATAAAGACTGGCATCGGAAATCTAAAGAGGTAATTTAAATTTAAGTTCACAAAATCAGGCACCAGCTTCATCATAGCCCTGGCACATTTCAAAGCCTTGAACATGGCATTAAACAGGCAAGAGGCCTGTCCTCTGTGTGCCAATTATCCTTCCAGGTTTGGCAGGCTTTTCACATTGGAATAGAGAGGACAACATAGGCAGGTCGTGTGTTCCACCAGGTTGTCCGTCAGCTAGGAGGAGCACATGCTGTGATGTTGCCAACAGCAGGACGTAGGGTTGGGATTCATGGGACAGGTGGTGTGAGAACAGATTTTCATAGAATGGGGAATGTGTCAGCCCAGGCAAGCATCACCAAGGGTATCTTCCTGTCCTTTCTGAAATAGCAGGATGCAGGTCGGGTACACGAGGAAGAATGCTGAAAAGGGTGCTAGCTAATGCATCCCTTTCATGGACTTCATTGCATATGTGATGTTCCTTTTTAAGCATGAGTTGTTTTTCATTATAAAATAAATTGATGGTTAGGAAGTAAAATGATAACTAGGATCATGAGGTCAGGAGTTTGAGACCAGCCTGGCCATATGTTGAAACCCCATCTCTACTAAAAATGTAAAAACGTTAGCTGGGTGTGGTGACACGAGCCTGTAGTCCCAGCTACTCAGGAGGCCGAGGCAGGAGAATTGCTTGAACCCAGGAGGCGGAGGTTGCAGTGAGCCGAGATCACGCATTGCACTCCAGCCTGGGCAACGGAGCAAGACTGTCTCAAAAAAAGACAGCAATTCTTAATCTGGTGTCTTCTTTTCCTTTTTAGTTTTTTTTCTCTACACTGTTGCTTGTTGGAGGCTCTTTCACATAAGCTCAGTTCTTTTGCATGTTTATAGCAGACTTCACTTCCTCAGTCCTAGAATCATTGTATACACATACACTTGAATCCTTTCTTTCTCTCACCCCCTGCAGTACGGATGATTTGTTTCTGTGGGACCTGTGGCCAATTCTGTTCATTCTAACTGGGTTATAGTGACCCCTTTCTGGCCAAGGTGATACAACTTCAGTGTATTGCTTGTCTCCATTCCATGTCCTGCTTCTAGAAGGTCAGTGGACAGACAAGTCCCTGCTCCTGAGGTCTCCAAGGTCTGTGTTGTCAGAGAGTGAGAGTGGTGTGGGCTACAGACATTCAAAGCCAGGGAGGAGGCTGAGCTCCTTAAATGGTGCTGAAAAGGAAAAGCTTGGAAAACTGGATTTTAAGGAAATGTTCAGCGTCCAAAGAGGGGAGGGAGTAGAAGAAGCCTTTTTTTTTTCTGATTTTAAAGAAACCTCTGGTGTCTGCTGGTTACCACTCTGCCCTTATGGAGCGGCTTACCACGTTTGGTGCTGGAGAGGATCCAGAATTTGATATGTGCTGCCATGCTGGGCACAAGACACCCACGTCCAGTGCTCTGCTCGGGTTCTATTGTCACTGTCTCTTAGCTGCCAGGGTCTGGCCAGGTTTCTGGTGCTTTGGGTTTCAGATATCATTGAACAGTGACCATTTAGAGAACTCAAATGGTTAGGTGCTTCTGTAGAAATATCAGGTTAAACTGAACTGGCCATGCCTCCCATCTATCAAATGTCAAAGCTTCACAAAGCCAGCAGGAATGAGCAGTCACAAGCTTGAGTTGGATCCGCTCGATAGGCCTAACACAAAGTTGCTAATGCTGGAGATGCATTCTCTTTATTTTGTCCCCTTCTGCAACCTCATTTCTCCTTCCTGGCTTGTGGCTCTCACCATCTTTGAGGTGGTGATTCCCATGGTAGTGACCAGACCCAGCCCACCTTTGGAGCTTTGGTTGCATATATCAAACTGCTAAAGGCCAGTTTCCCTAAATGTCTTGTCTACATGTCAAAATCTACAGTTCCCAAAGCAGGCTTTTCTGTTCCTTTAAAACCAGTGTTCCCTCTCACTATTTCCATTCTGGGAGAGGTGAGCATGGGGTCAGCATTGTAGCAATCCTCCAAACTGAAGAAGCCCCTTTGGTCCCTCTTGTTGGGCTCACTTTGTCCAGCATAGCTACCAGACCCTATGGATTTGCGTTCTGTCATTTACACTTCTACCTTGAGTCAAGGCTCTTCCCCTACTGGGGATGCTTGGGCACATTCTCCACCTTCCATCTCATCTCATGAGCCACTGCTGCATTCACTTTCCTAAAATGCCACTCTCTGTGGTTGCACAGGGTCCCCTATTCCCCACTGTTCTCTGACTCTCCTTTGCCTCCGCAAAGAGTTGCAAACTTCTTAGTCAGGCCTTCACAACCCTATGAATTTCATGTACCTTTTCTCAACCAGAAGGCTCTGTTATACCTTGACTGGACCCTGCTCTACCTTGATGAGTCTTCCTGTTTTTCCTCAAAATAGCCATGCTCATTCATTTGGTCACCCATTCAGTAAACACTAATTGAGCACCTATGATAGCCAGGTCCTATTTCACTGTCAAATTTTTCTTCATATGAATCCTCCACCAAGACTCTCTGGTCCACCTCCCCCATACTGATCTAAGTCCTATGTTCCCCTCGAGGCCCCTTACTTCATAAGTCTCTGTAAGCTTTCCTAGGGCTTATTGCTGGTCTCCAGCCCTTATTTCTGTTTGTTCAGACATAGTGGATGCAAACTTTTTTTGAAAATACGTATTATGTATATGTATTGACTGCCCAGTACGAACACAAACTCAGTGATACAAACAGGCATAGGTAGCAATGAAACTTTCCATCTTAGAAGTGAAAACAGTTTCAAATCCTGGCTCTGCCTCTTACCAGCTGTCTGACGTTGGGTCAGTCTCTTAACCTCTCTGACCTGAGTTTCCACATCCATACTAGGGATAATAATAGTTACATCCTCAGAATTTTAATGAGAAGATGAAATGAAGACAATGCATGTTTAGCACTGAGCAGAGTGGTGGACACATAGCCCTTGGTTAATTGCAATTATGCCTGCAATGGCTGCCATCATAGTTATTATTATCACCATCTACCCTTCCTCCCAGCTTGGTGCAGACTCTGCGTGTAATAGGAGCTCTCTGAGTGTTGGGTGGTGGTGATGAGCAAAAACTGGTGAAGTCTCTTAGAAGATACTTGGCTTTGATGAGTTAGAAAATAAGGGGGAACCTCATTTTCTTGTGTGGATTTATCCTGTGTTCTCTGTGTCAGTGTCAGCAGTCTTGATGGTCTGGAATAGCCAAATGTTATGCTCTATTTGGGTAAAAGCCAATGGGTTGGGTTTGCTGGTAGGTGGAGATGTGTTTCCAGTCGCCATGCAGGTGTAGGATGCACATACTCACACAGGTACACACATACACCACGTGTGCTTCCAACCCCTATGCAAATGTATGACCCACACACTCACACACATACACACATACACCACGTGTGCTTTCAGCCCCTATGCAAGTGTATGATCACACACTCAAACACACATACATACACCACGTGTGCTTCCAGCCCCTATGCAAGCATATGATCCACACATTCACACACATACACACATATACCACGTGTGCTTCTAGCCCCTATGTAATATGATCCACACACTCACACACATACACACATACACCACGTGTGCTTCCAGCCCCTATGCAAGTGTATAAGCCACACAGTCACACACATACACCACATGTGCCCACCACGTTCTTGCACATCAACTCTCATCACATCACACCTAAACATTCTCCTTCTCTTCCTTCTGTACACACACCTTGACTCACATTCTTCTTTTTTCCTTTTTCTCTTGCTATTACTGAGATACACAACTTCTTTGCTCTCTGTTCCATATACATGACTACATATAATTGGCCTCTAACCCTTTGATGAATATTCATGGAGTGTCTTCTACTTGGTGGTATTATCTTGCTGGAGAAGGGGATTAAAAGGTGAACAAAACGATCCCTTGCCTTCAAGGAACTCATAGTTTAGCAGAGGAGCCAGACGGGCAAACAGGTGGTTATAGTTCAAAGGCACAAATGCTGGCCAAGGGTCTGGACAGAGTCCTAAGACGTCACAGAAATGAGCACTGACCTAGTCTTAGGACAGGTATACTGAGAGCAGGAACCTTTGGGTTGCATTTCAGTGACTCAGAATATAAATTATTGCCACCTGTTTTAGGCACCTTCCTACCTCCACACTGCTGTCCAGACTGCTCTCTTATTCTGAAGGCCATATCCCTTCTGACAGGGGCCCATCTGCTGCCTGGGAAAATCAGTAGAGGCTCTCAACACGTGCTTTCTGACTCAGCTTCTTCCTTCCAAAGAAGCAGTGTAGCATCAGGGTTTTCAGCGAGTTCCTTGAGGAAAGGACCCGTATCTTTTACTCATCTGTACCCCGTGCAAAACGGTAAAAGAAAGAGGGGGCATTAATATCAGTAGTTAAAGACTCTCTAAAGCCAGATGATCAGGTTTAAATCCTAGCTCCACCCCTTACTAGCTGTGTGCCTGGGGCAAGTTACTGAGTCTGGGCTCCGTTTTCCTACCTGTACAATGGGGATTCGCAATGGTAGTGATGGCGTAAAGATTCTATTAAATAACCTTTTTCTGGCACAGAAATGTTAGTTTATATTAGTAACATTATGATCATAAGCTTTTCCTAGACAATTTCCCCCAACATGGCTATGTTTTCACACTTTCGATTTGCTTGGAAGTAACTGTACTTTGCTACCTGGATGTCTACAAGAAAGCTGCTGGCTGCTCAATTGCACTGTGAAATCCAAGGGCATCTTTGCCACTTGTCTGGACTTCTTTGTGCCCCTCTGCAGGCAGACAGGCAGTACGACATTCCCCCACAGCACCGACTGCCCAAGCAGCCCAAAGACGGCTTTCTGGTGGAGCAGGTGTTCAGCCCTCACCCCTACCCTGCCTCCCTCAAGGCCCACATGAAGAGCAACCCACTGTACACTGACATGCGGCTGACTGAGTTGGCCGAGGTGAAGCGGGGCCAAACTTCTTGGACCATTGAGGAGTATGCACGGAATGCGAGCGACAAGGGCAAGCTGACAGCCCTGGACCTGCAGGTGAGCCTCTCACTGTCCCTGGGTGGGGGGAAGCCTATCTGTGCCCTGGCAAATGCAGGAATGGATCACGGACGGCTTAGACCAACCAGCCCACTTCCATACCCTCCAACTCCCTGGGCCCCCAACATGGAATTCAGAACTTTAATAAATCATAGAGCAGAAGAGACTTTTAACAAGGGGATCATTGTTTTGCTTATTTGTAAACATTTAGCGGTAGGAATGCTTGATTTATTTATGTATTTTTTATCGGCCATCTGATTTGCTAATGATACATTTATGACTCTGTACCAAGTGCAGATTCTAATATTTGCTCACAAGACCTGAGCCAAACTGTTTAATGAAATACAAGCTGATTTCTCCTTCCATATGTAGCACGTGGGATAAGCATATTTGTGGGAGCCAAGCTATGGATTATGTTTCCATATGGAGCAGCCCCAGGTAAGAGCCATCCCCAGAAGCTCTGTGAATGCAGTTGTGGCTGGAGGGCATGTTTTTTGTTCACCCACAGGCAGGGCTGGGTTTTGGCCACACTTTTATTTTGGTGGGCAGCTCTGCCTGGTTCCATTCACACTGGGTTGATCTATGTCTCCAGATCACCACAGGAACAAAGGAAGCACCCTGTCCCCAACTGTGCACTTAGCTTTGTAGGCAGCCAGGCCATAGCACCAGGGGTGCCCGTTCCGCCCAGGCCCCGGAATGACCATGCACGTGAAGCACAGTTGGTGAGAGCTGCCTGTGGAGATCAGTATGGCAAGGCTTCCCTGAAGTGGCCTTGCTCTAGAACAAAGAGAGCTGTGGGAGGTACAGTGTGGTGGAGAGAAAACACCATGTTCTGGCAGCACTGGGTTTTCATCCCGGACTCCTTCGCTGTGTGGCCAGAAGCATTCACTCCATCTGATTGAGGTTCAGCCCCTCCACCTGTTAAATGGACATAATAATATCGAGCTTGTGAATCATTGTAAGAATTAAAAATAATATATTTAAAGTACCTGGCATCAAGTAGGCACTGAAAAAGAAGGCCCTTGGGGGCTGGTCAATGATGCTGAAATCAATCAACTTTGCATAGTGCTTTCTACAGTCTCTCAGTCCCAGGCACAGTGGCCTGTGAGGCAGGAATTGTTATGACCATCTTCAGTTTACAAATGAGGAAATCAAGGCCCCGGGAAGCTCAATAATTTGCCCCAGGTCAGACAAGTCTAAATTCATACTGGACCATCTGGCAATAAGTCTCATGTTCTTTCTCTTCTACAACTTCCTTGCCATTCATTTTGCTATTGTTAAGAGTTTACTGGAGTTTTATGTTGTTAAAAAAAAAAAATGATTGCAATGACATTTGTTTGTCTTGGGCCCTAAATGACAGCAATTATGGGAAGTGGCAGCTCTGGCCAGACCCTGACAGTGAGTGTTGTGGGGGCATCAGGAGCAACCCTGAGCCCCTCCTCACCCCTCTTACCTCATGCATTTTACATTCCCACTTGTACTGCACACCCCTTGACCCTTCAGGTCAATCCCTCTTCTGTCAACTTCCTGTGGGCAAGGAGGCTAGAGAGAGATTTGATTCTCCCTCCAGTAGGTCCCTGTGCAGCTCTGCTATGGGCGTCATACCTCGATCTGTGGGAATTAGAATACCAAGAGCAGCTGGGGGTCAGAAAGGACCTGGAGGTGTGAATGGCTCAAGCAACGGAATAATCAGTATTTCACCAGTATCACTGGATGACTTTGAAAGAGTTTGATTAATTAGGTGAGTCGTAGACTGAGAAACATCTTTGCAAAGCTTGCAGGGAGGGAGCTGGAAGATTCTCCCCCTACAGATATGTGAGCTTTTAGTGCACCAATGTTTATAAGCACAAAGATAAAATTATAAAAATTAAAAACAGATATTTGGATTATAGAGCTTTAGGTGACATTACTTAAAAGTGCAAAGGAGAGAGTATCCAGTTGCATAAAATATGAGGAAGTAGAGAGTTCAATAGCTGTATGAGGGTGTTTACAGCAAAAAAGAGCCAACCTTGAGAGCTTGGTGAAGGCAGCAAGTACCACCTTTTTTCTTTTCATCTCTTTGCAGATACCCGGGTACAGTCTTAGGGCAGTGTTGGTGTCTGGACAATCTTCCCGGAGCTCCTTTGTGTTGAGATGTACATTCGCCATCAGTGGTTCCCACTTGAGGGCATAGGCACAGGTGCAAACCCTGTTCTTCTTTCCAGTGTTTGCCAGGGCTAATTAATAACTGCATACATTCGCCTGTGTCCCTTGAAACCTCAGTATTACCTCTCTTCTACCTGATGCGATTACAGCTTAGAGTTATTGAAAAAACTAATTAAAAATAGTTTATTCCACACACTGAATCCCAGCCCATAATAGTGTATATAGCTATGAAAGGAAGCCAGTTTCCTTCTGTCTGAGCCGGAGGGAATAAAGCACAAAATCTGATGTGTTATTTACACACTGTTTGGCTTCTGGGCCAGCCCTAGGATGACTGAGAAGAGCAGGTTGTTTTACCCATAGTGTGGCTGAGCCTGACTTCCAGGTGCCAGGGTATGGAGGGCTGCTGGTCTGACCCTCCACCAGCTCCCAGCCTTTAGGGGCACATTACCCACTTCTGCAGACCAGTCTTCCAGCAAAATATGCCCATCTTGGGTCCATCTCTCCTTTCTTTAGTGTCTGTTAAATTGCTGAAGGGCTTTCATGTTTTCATACCAAGGAGAGCAGACTGGTCCCAAGGGCCTGTGGCAGGCAGAGCTTTGGCGGCTCAAGCAGGAGGAGGAGGCAGTCCAACAATCAGGCCTCGGCAGCAGTGGAACTGCTCTGGGAAGCTCAGGGAAGAGACTCCTGGGGTTCTAGCAGAGGATGCTGTAGCAGGAGTTTCTTGCAAAGGCTGAAGGGTTGGACAGAGCACCCTGTACAATAAGGACTTTTCCCACATTGAGAGTGTCTTGGTTTCTATTTTGGGTGCCCTGAGTGTCCAGGACCACCTTCCAGCCTTCCACGTAACTTGAGAAATTAAATAGCAGTCTCAACATTTTGCCTTGGTGAGGGAAGGGACCAGGAAGATTTTCTGTGATGCCTAGATCCCCTTCTCTTTCCATTGTACAGTGTCGTATAGCATGTCTTAGAACAGGGGCTGGCAAACTTTCTTTGTAAAGGAACAGATAGTAAATCCTTTAGGCCTTGTGGGCCTTATAATCTCTCACAACTGCTCAACTCGGCCATTGTAGCACGAAAACAGCTATAGACAATTTGGAAACAAATAGGAGTGGTTGTGTTTCCATAAATCTTTATTTTTGGACACTGAGATTTGCATTTCATATAATTTTCACTTGTCATAAAATATTATTATTTTGATTTTTTTTCAACCATTTAAAAATGGAAAAAATCACTCTTAGTTCAAGGGTTGTAAAAAGACAGGTGGCAGGTGAGATATGGCCTGCAGGCCATAGTGTGCCTAGCTGTGTGCTAGATGACTGTGAGCAACAGGTAGATAATCAAGCCTGGGGGAGCAGGGCCTGCGGGTTGTCAGTGTCCTGGCAGCAGGCTGGTGGCGTGCTCAAAGGGGTAGTTAAGGAGGGGACTCTTTACAAAAGCTGGTGAAGCACCCAGAGACCAGCACCAGTAGGAAGCTGTTGCCACCCTTGGATCTGAAGGGCCAAGGGAAAGGGGCTGTTTCTGAAATTCACTGAGACCCACAGCTCTGACAGCAGGTGTCCAATAGGAGCTGGGCCACTGACAAACTGCAGCCCAGCCAGGAGGGAGCTGGGGGAATAAATACCTCAATCTCTCTTTCTTCTTGTCTTCATTGGTTGAAACCCCATGGGAGCTTGAAGGCAGGGGAGTCCCCATGACGTGTCCATGTAGTTTATATTCCTAGGGGCACAGAGCAAGATGGAAAAAAAACAGAATGAATCTAGAAGGTCAGGCAGAGAATTACTATCATGCATTAGAATCATCACTGTTCCATCAATAAATGGTACAACTGAGTTTTTTAAAACCTTGAAAGGTTTGTTTTTTGGACCTCTGTTTGTATATGTGTATGAATAATTTTTAATGTGCCCATGTTTATGAGCATAAAACAATCTAAGAAAATCTTCAAAATAGATATTTTGTTTACATTTCAAAGACTTAAATGGCCTCACTTGGAATTGCAATGTGTTGTTGCTTTTATGTGACATATTATTAAATGCTTGCCATAAAATGAGAACACTGCCTTTCTTCATGGAAATAGATTTTAACTGTCAACGTGGAATAGGATTCACAGGCAATACAGGTTAAATATGGTATTTCTCCTGATGATAGTTGATTAATCTTGGGGAGATCAGCAGACAGATGTCAGTGGGGGCTCTCTCTTGGGGGAAGCTGTACCAAGTCTGGATCCATTGCCAAGGCAGGTCTGGGGTGGGAACAGTCTGCTATGGGGTCAGTAGACCTTGACTTTGAGCAGTGGCATGACCTGCTCAGATAAATGGTTGAAGTTGAAATATTTTATATTTTATTTGAACTGCTCATCTTGGAGGTTCCTTTGATTTTTCAGTAGAAGCTTTTCAGAGTGCTATGATGGCCTTGTTTCAAGCAGATCTGTTCATAGAGCCTGTTGGAAGAAAGCATTTTTCAGCGACTTTCCTTGTTTCCCTTGCAGAGGGGCCTGCCTGTTCTTGGTTGCATGCCCTTGAAGTTTAGAGTCTTGCTCATCTCAGCCCCATTTTGCTTGCTTACAGATGAAAGACCCTTGGGTTTCTCTGTGTCAAAACCAACACGACATTTTTAGTGAGGGAGGGGCCCATGCAATCTGTGATATGTGGGATGAGCCTGTGGTAGCCCGCCTCAGGCAAGGGGCTGGTGGGGCAGTGTTATGCAACACAGTCTCTAACTCCCAGCTGCAGACAACTTAAGTGCTTCAGGAGTGATGACGGTCAGGATGTCTTTGACCTGATTTCAAGTATTCACTGTATTTCTAACATCTTCTCTTCGCTTTTAGACCCAAGAATCTTTAAACCCAAACAATTTAGAGTACTGGATGGAAGACATTTATACTCCAGGATACGATTCATTACTAAAACGTAAAGAAGCCGAATTCAGACGAGCCAAGGTCTGCAAGATAGCTGCTCTGATCGCTGCTGCGGCATGCACCGTCATCCTCGTTATTGTCGTGCCCATCTGCACAATGAAATCATGAGCTAAGAATGCAACCTTACGTACAGCTTATGACTACCGATGTTGTCGTCTGTATTTTAGAATCTTGCAGCAGTGAGACAACAATTTATTGAAATAGAGATGAAATCATGGAGGCAGTTCTACAAATATTGAATGAAGGTGGTTTTCAGAAAGTATCCTAAATCTACCTACCTGTTAGCTTTGACTCAATTACACTCTGATGCATTTTTAGAAGTGCAATATCTTTTCCTACCAAAAGAACATAATGGACTATCAATAAATACAAATTGAATATTCCAACCAAAAAAAAAAAAAAAAAAAAGGAAGATTAACTGGGTTCTTTCCATTTTGATGATGTTTCATGGTGGGGAATAAGTTATACAGAAGATATTTAATACATGCCTCTTTAGAAGAAACTAAGGGAAGTAGCAACATAAGAAGAAAAGAGGGTGGGTTCTCTTTTCCATAAAGTTCTTAGACCATTGCTGGTGAAGTAACAGGGTGTGCGTCCCTAAAGGGTATTACTTCTCTGTCGACTTTTATCAAGGGCTACTGACGTTTCATTCTTGCCCTTTTGTCATCAACAAGACAGAATGTCTGCATCACTGCAGATCTTCATGGAAACATTCTGGACCTTCTTCCTTGCACTTGGAGTAAGAAGGAGCTGGACTACCAAGTCAGGCGTGGAATGAAGTATGCTCAGACTGCATGATGGGCCAAGGTATTCAGGCCAGGAGACCTTCCCGTCCTCAATCCAAAGTGTAGGGGAGCTGTTTGCTAACGATGTAAGGTCAGTATTTGAAAATCATGGCCATTCCAAAGGATCTCCTGTTCTTGCTTTGGTGTGTGGCTCTATTCCTTGATTTTCTATCTCCTGGTGGTACCAGATGCTCTGCCTCTCATACATGAGTTGAAGAGTTTGGAACTTGTCCTTGTGCCTTGAAGAGTAGAGACAATGGCTTAACATTGACATTCTATCTGTAAACCATGGTTTTCATGCACCACTAATATCTGCCATTTTCAATGGCTTTAAAAAGATTTTGAAAGCTTGTTCAATAATATAATAATAATAAAGGCACTGAGGTCTTCTCAGTTACCCCAACACCTACTGCAGAGTTTTGAATACTTGTCAGCAGTGCAAAAAATATTATCTATTTAACCACTTATCTATATGTCTATCTAAATACCTGATTTTCATTTATTGTCTTCTCTGTTAAATAACCTGAGAGCGAGGTTTCTTTAGTGTAAAAGAAGCTGTTGTAATTTCATCCAAATTTGATCTGTCTCCACCTGCTGAATGGTGCTTTGCCAATAATGGAACAGAAAGAATCCCTATCAGCATCTGATTCCAGTGTGTTGTTACAGGTTAAAGAAAAAAGGATTGACAGAAACTAGCTACCTTATATATATATTTTTGATAACAAGGTGGGATATAAATAGATTTTGGTAGCAAGTGTAATCACTCTGTATGATATAATAAATTTCTAAAAGAGAGATTTGAGAGCATCTCAAATTTTAAAGTAATAGGAGTCTAGCATCCATTCTGAAAAATCCCAAATAATGCTTAGCTTGCTGTGTCTAATTCTGTTGTTCACCATTAAGGGGTAGACAGTTAATTTTATTATGTTAACAAGTGAGGGATGAATGTTTTCATCTGTAGTAAACCTTTATTTTTAGAAGTCTACATGTTATCTATTTGTATTATCATGTTTATGTATGGATTTTCAATTTCAGTGACTGAAAACTTAAGCCTTAGTATGAAAAACTGAGGATTTATAATTGAAAATGAAAAAAATATGTATATGTTACTATCTGTCATCAGAATTATACTCTTTGGTGCTCTGTTTTCAATGGGGCATATTACATAAGTTGTTTCTTTCACCCCAAAGAGACTACTAGGTTACCACTCTGGGCATTGCCTTTCCACCTAATCCCTCAACCAGTAAGACTCTGTACCACATTCTAGCCCCACTATTCTCCTCTTTATCACAGATTAAGTGCCAGAGCATCAGAGATAGTAGCTCCCAACCTCTTGCTCTGGATTTGCAGAAGAATGGAGATGTACTTACCCAGAATAAGAAAAATCTAGTCAAATCCACCCCAAATCTTCCATTTGACAGGTAGGACCATAGAGGCTGGACCAAACCACTTTTTCCACTGCCCTTGGCTGAATCTATTCCTAGTGGACCCCGTCTGGGCATATCCCTAGCTACCTTGGGAGGGCATGACTATAAGTCACACCTCAGGCTTGAAAATGAAAGGATTCTGTAGAATATTCTTCTATACTTTCCATAGCTGGAGAGGTAGTCAGAGAAATTCAGTCTTGCTCTGAGTCCAGAGTAGCTTTAAGGAGCTTTAAAATTCAACTCAACATTGTTGTCGAATAATGGCAACATCTAGACCTGGTAATAATCCAGGAAATTGGACAATGGAGGCCAAAAGTAAGGTGGGTTTCTCTGGAAAGGGGTCATCCTCAGCCTGATAATACCAAATCTGATGTTGAGGTTATGAATCATTACCATGGCTTGGAGCTACTGGATGCTTGGGGTCTTGGGATAGATAGAAGGTAAAGTTCACAGTTGGAGCCTTTCTTGCCATTGACCCCAAGCTCACCCCAGCCTTCCTTCCCTGACCCTGAGACTCACCCTATCTCCTCTATTCTGTGAGTTTGCAGAATGAGCAAGACAGAGTTTGGCTAGGAGGAAACATCTATCCATCCCTCTAATCTTTGCCCATCACCTCCTGTTGCAATGAGCTCCCCAGAGGTGACATACGGACGGGCCTCTCTACTGTACTGGGTGCCATCTCCCACCATACTCTGGCATTTTTATATAAAGGGTAATTTCTTGTACCTGAGTCTAAAATTACATTATCAAAATTCACTTCATTTTTCCTGCATTTTAAAAGTAATAAAATGTTATTATTTAAGAGATTAGTTTGAAATTAAATATCCTTAACCAATGATTAAATTCATAATCATTTCATCTTCTAATCTGAATTTGTTTTGAACACAGCCTTGCAGAAAAGCAAAAAATATTTTCCCGCTCATATTTTTCAGAAATTTTACACCAGTATCCCCTTCATTAAACTGCAAATACAGTAAGGTAAATCATACGTACATCATCCATTACTAGCTGATCATAAATTGTTAGTATTTTAAGGCATGCAATTATGTGATTGATATCTGCAAGGCTAGTTTAATAGACGTGCTAAATATCACTGTTCTGAATATCTGTGCCATAGTTCTGATACCCTTATTGGAATCAAGGCAGTGCTGTTTTTGTTTACAGGTTGTCAAGATAAGAGCAGTGACTTCACATTTGTTGGTTCTTTTTCTTAATAGAAAAAACAAAACAGAAGAAGCTCTGCCAACAGTAAAAGATTCTGTTAAGTGGTATAAAAGTTTGTGAATGTTGAAATTCAACATGCTTCATATTATAACCAATCTGCAAGAATATTGTGGTCAATTGTGTGAATACCAAATCAGTATATACTGTATATTGTACTATGAAAATTTGTATTTAAAGGCAAAAATACGAATAATTGTTCATATAATTGGGGAAAAGGGTATTAAAATATTTATTAAGTAACAATGAGAAATGCAACAAACTTCCTTATTTATGCCTTATGAATAAAAGAGTGTGGAATGTAAGGTGAAATTTTATGTGCAAGATCCTGAAGGAATGGGTATTCTTGAAGGCAGGGACTGTGTCTTTTCTATGTTTGTTCTGTACAGCTCTCAGCACACTCTTGGTGCTTGATAAATGTTATATAATACCAATAACTAAGCACATTTTTAGATCTTTTTTCAAATGGCGTGTGTAAAATTTGGTTAATGTACAATGATTGGTTTGAAGCTATCATGTAAAATTGGCCTCTCCAAATATAATCAAAAATAAACTGAAGAAAATATAAAATATCTTGCCATGAGATTTTATTTTATGCATAAATTATAAGTGTTCGTTTTATGTAAGGATCATGTGTCCAGCTTGATGACTTCTCACAACTTGAACAGTTTCACAAATTGAACATGTAATCAGCACCTAGAGTAAAAATGTCTCAGAACATTTAAACATCCCAGAAGCCTCCCTCATGCCCCTTCCAGTTAAAATCCTGAAAAGACAAACCACCATCCTGACTTCTGAGGCTCCAGATTAGTTGTGCCTGTTTTTGAGCTTTATGTAAAAGTAATTGTGCAGTATCTACTCTTTTGTGTCTGTCTGCACTGTTTCAGCAGGATGTTTGTGAGAGATGTTCATTTTGTTCTGTGTGGTTGCAGTTTTCTCATTCTTATTTCACTAACTCATTATGAATGTACTACAGTTTATTTTTCCTTTCTACCATTGAATGGGCATTCAGGTAGCTTCCAATTTGGGCTATGAATATTCTTGCATATATCTTTTTTAAAAATTTGAGACGGAGTCTCACTCGGTCACCAGGCTGGAGTGCAGTGGCGTGATCTCGGATCACTGCAACCGCCACCTCCTGGGTCAGGTGATTCTCCTGCCTTGGCCTCCTGAGCAGCTGGGACTACAGGTGCACGCCACCATGCCCAGCTAATTTTTGTATTTTTAGTAGAGACAGGGTTTCACCATGTTGGCCAGGATGATCTTGATCTCTTGACCTTGTGATCCACCTGCCTCGGCCTCCCAAAGTGTTGGGATTACAGGCATGAGCCACCACACCCGGCCTCTTATATATATCTTTTAGTGAACATACGCATGCATTTCCGTAATGCATATCCCTAGGAGTAAAACTGCTGGGTCATGAGATATACCTACACACTGCTTTAATAGATACTGCCAGCAAATTTTTAAACATGGTGCTACCAACATACACGTTCAACAGAAGCATTTATGGGGGTTCCAGCTTCTTTACATCCTACTCAACAATTGGTATCATCTGTCTTTCATTTTAGCCATTCCACTCACTGTGTGTATAGTGTTATCTCATTGTGTTTTTGATTTGTATTTCCCTGATGACTAATGAGATTTGCTATCTTTGCGTATGTTTATTGGCCATTTGGATATTCTATTTTGTGAAGTACTTGTTTATGTTTTTGCCCAGTTTCCGACTGGGTTTGTGTCTTTTTCTTACTGATTTGTGGACATCCTTTATTTATTATGGAAATGTGTTCTCTGTTAGATAAATATTGGAAATATTACTTTCCATTCTGTGAGCTGTAGTTTTTGCTTTCTTGATGTTTGTCTTTTGATGAATGAAAGTTATTTATTTATTTATTTATTTATTTATTTTGTTTGTTTGTTTGTTTGTTTGTTGAGATAGGGTCTCACTTGCTCACTCAGGCTGGAGTGCAGTGGGTATGATTCTTGGCCCACTGCAACTTCTGCCTCTCAGGCTCAAGCCATACTCCCACCTCAGCCTCCTAAGTAGCTGGGATTACAGGTGTGTGTTACCATGTGTGGCTAATTTTTTTGTTTGTTTGTTTTGTGTTTTTTGTAGAGACGAATTCTCACTATGTTGCCCAGAATGGTCTTGAATTCCAGAGCTCAAGGGATCCGCCCACCTTGGCCTCTCAAAGTGCTGGGATTACAGCACTTTGGGAGGCTACTGTGAGCCATTGCATTTGGCTAATGAATAAAGGTTCTTAATTTAATATAGAAATTTATTATTTTTCCCAATATGATTTGGAATTTGGGATCTATTAAAAAATCTTTTCATACTACAAGGTCATGAAGATGGAAGATGCTCTATGTTTCTTCTAGAAACTTTATTGTTTTTCATAGTGAAACCTGTACTTCTAGAATTGATAGCTGTAACTTGTGTGAAGTAGGGGGTGAAGGTATGTTTATTTTCCTGTTTTGATATCCATTGATCAGCACCATTCATTACAAAGATAATTTTTTCCCCTTTGGCATAAAGCTGCTGAAAGTCTTTGTGGTTTCCTGGGCTTTTTATTCTTCTCCTTTGGTCCATTCATTTTTTTTCTTGTATAAGCATATCAACATAGTTTTTCTATCCTAGTCATATTAAGGCATTCCTCAACAATGAAATAAATGAATAATAGCTTACTTGGGCAGAAGCCTTGGCACATTTCTTGCTTATGAAATCATATCATGGCAGATGTTGAAGAAAGAATGTGTCCAGCTCCTTTTATCCCATCTACTGTTCACAAATGTCACTGGTTTCCCTGCTTGAGTCGTTAAAGGAAAATGATTAAGCATGAGTCACAGCACATTGTAAAAAGCATTAGTATCTTCACACCTAAAAACAGCAAGAAGTCTCTGATAAAATTTTGAAGAATGTTAGAGTAACTCTACAATGGTGGATATAAGAATGCTTTTAAGTTTTGCAATAAAAAATGTAGACCCACAAATCCAAAGTTTGCATTTAGCTGGACTAGGCCTAGATTGCATTTTGCCTGAAATTCAATTGAAAGTGCTCTGAAAAAGTGAATTAAGAAAATAATGTATAAGTAATCTCATAGGAAAAAATGTTTATCTTCCTTCTGAGGACAAATCAATATGTAATATGCGATTGTAAGGTATTTTAATATATCATTAATTTAGCTTCCTCCCCACCAAGTACTAGCAAAAGTCAATACTTGGTTGACTTACTTTATATTATTGAATGTACGTTTTTAAAAAACACATATACCATACCCTAGTGCTCTAGAATTCAGGCTTCGCAATGGCTCCCACTGGCTTTCTCCATAGCCTGAATTATTGAGATTTTTCTGTACCTGGATTTGGTTTATATCTTCAGTAGTTCTCGTGATAGAAAGGAGGGGGACAAGTTACATGTGACTTCACACAGAAGTGATACTGCATTACATGAAGAATATTCCAGTATCTGAAAACAAGAAGAGAACTTCAGAGTTTCTGGCCAGAACCAGGTATAGCATTTCAGCCTTTGAAACACTGCTTCTTGCAAATACTGTCTCTTGACTTTGACTTGCAGCAGTTTATAAAAATTCCTGAAAGATTCATTAAATCCTAGACACAAAATTATTGATAGAAATCGGCAGTACAAGTTTGCAAATGAAAGGACACTGTATTTGCAGTTTCCTTTGCAAATACAGTTTCCTTTCATTTGTCAAGGAAAGCCCTTAATAAATTATACCTAATAAGTTACTGGGTAGTCATTCTGTGAATAGAAGAAATGCACTTGGTATTTTCATGCTGGTTACTCACAGTCATATTCTACATTTTAATGATTCTTGCATAATTTCAGAAATCCCAATGAGGCAGCTTTTCCTAGCCCATTTACTCTGGACCAATATTGTTTGATCTGGATGTCCCAGCCAGTCTAATTTAGCAATTTTGTTGCTTTGTTATTAAAGTTTAGTTTTACTGTTAGTAATGTATATGTGATCTACATCCTTCTGATTCAACCTTTTTCCTCATTTACTCATTTATTTATTTAGTCAACTAATATTTATTGAGCAACTGTAATGTTTAAGGCAGTGGTTTATTGTTGAAATAGTATTGCCTGCTATGTCCCCAGAACTGACAGTGTCTTCTACATACTAGATGTTTAATAAATATTTGTTGAATGAAGGAGTGAATGCATGAATGAATGAAAATCTTTAATCTTCTGTCTTGGAACTTCCATTCTAATGAGTGTGCAGATAACAATCAAATAGGCAAATAAATAATTGTAATCAGTAATGAGGGCAATGAAGGAAAGGAAAGGAAACACTGGGAGAGATCAACTTGGAGAGCAACAGAGGAACCTGTTAGTTAGGGTAGCCAAGGAGGGCTTTCAGGAGGAGGTGACATGTGAGCAACTGAGGAAAAACACTTCTGGCAGAGGGAACTTACAGTGCAAAGGTCCTGAGATGGAAATGAAGATTAGGAAGAAGCCCAGTGTGTCTTGAACTTACTGAACTGGACTAGAGAACATGGTGTGAGGAGAGATTGGCGAAGTAGACAGGGGCTAGATTATGTCGGGCTTTGCAGGCCACAATAAGGAGGTGAGGTTTTATTTTAAATATAATTGGAAGCCTTTGGAGATTTCAAGCAGTGAAATGACCTAATCCATAATCTGATTTATATTTTTAGCATATTGCTCTGGCTGCAGTGTGGAGATGGAGTAAAGGGAAGCAAGGGCGGAAACAGGGAGACCAGTAAGTGGGTAGTTTCAAATAACACAGGGAGAGATGGTGGCGGCTTAAACTAGGATGAGACCCTGGAGTTGACCTTGTATTTGTAGGTGCAGCCAGCTGGACTTGCTGATGAGGGCAGTGGGGGAATTAGACAAGTTGATTAAGGAGGGCTTCCTGATTTTTTGCCTTTAGAAAGAGGGTAGGTGATGGTGCTATTTAATGTCTTGCAGAAGACTTTGGAAGGAACAATTTGGGGATGGGAAATGGCATCTAAGGCTTTGTTTTAGACATGTCACATTTGAGATTTCCTTTATCAGGTCCCTATAGGATGAAGTTTGACATAGTCTTGCCTCTTCTCTATCTAGATAATTCACCTTTAAGACTCTATTCAGCATCATTTTCTCTAGGAAGTCTTCTATATCAGTCACTTTAAGCCATGGTATGCTTCTCTAACAAGCAGTTCCCCAAATCTCAGTTACTTATGACAACAGTTTGCTTATTTCCCATGTCACATGTTCATCATGGGTCAGGTACAGCTGGATCTCATGTCTTCTTCATTATAAGACCCACACTGAATGAGTAGCCCTACATCTGGGACATTCGGGTCTCCTGACAGAGACGAAAAGAGACATGGCAGAAGTCCACAATAGTTCTTGGCATAATCCCTACATTCACATTTCATTGCCAAGCCATGTCATGAAACCAAGCCTGATGTCTTCAGGTATGAAAATAGACTCCTTGCTCAAGGAAGGTCCTAAGAGCATGGTGCCTGGTAGGGAAGGGAAGCAGTTATTTTTGAAAAATATTAACTAGCATAGTGCTGGCTAGTGTAGGAGCATGTTAGGTAGCAAATTCTCAGGCCCCACCCTAGACCTGAATCAGAAAATTGCAGGAGATTGGGACTGGAGACCCAGTAATTTGTGATTTATACGGCCCTGTAGGTGATTCTAAGGCATGCTCAAATTTGAGAATCACTGATCTCACATATCTGCTCTGACCCTTTTCCTGTACCAACTAGGTCAACAACATTTCCATAACACATTCACATCCTATCACTGGTGCTACCACATTATGCTATAGTTTTATGCACAGGAACAATTATGTAGAGCCTTACAGGTTACATTTGCCAACCTAGCTCAGCTCTAAGGGTGCAGTCTATGTGCACTTGGGAACCTCTGTTTTGGGGAGGATCAAGGAGTATCTGGGTTCCTAGAAGTCACTATCCTCTGTCTATATATCCTCAGCCCAGCCATTGCTCCACCTGCTAGACTGGTCCAGTTCCTGCAGCACACCCAGGTAAAGAATGGTCTTGTAAAACACCGTCTCTACTAAAAATACAAAAACAAACAAAAAAAATTAGCCAGGCTTGGTGGCGGGCGCCTGTAGTCCCAGCTACTCGGGAGGCTGAGGTGGGAGAATGGCATGAACCTGGGAGGCGGAGCTTACAGTTAACTGAGATCATGCCACTGCACTCCAGCCTGGGTGACAGAGAGAGACTCCATCTCAGAAAAAAAAAAAAAAATGGTCTTGGTAACATGGTCTCTGCATATAGGTTGATGCTCCTATAATGTAATCATAGGACCAATCACCTTCTCCTGACTCCTAGCCATCAACCTGGCTCACCGTGTTCTCACTTGACCTCTACTCTGACACCAAGTTAGCAGTGCCATCTGCTTGTCCATCCAGCCTCCTGCCGTCCACGTGGCAAGCAACACTCTGTGTCCAATGCAGGTCTGCTATTCACCAGTCAGAATAACTGTTCCTTCAGGTCCTAAGACTGGCCAGGTTCCACTCCCGGCCTCTCCTGAACAGATGTATAATTCTTCAGAACGTTAGATGCTAGGGGCCCCAATTTGTATTTGGATGGTCAGGAAATACACAGAGAAGGGGTCTTAATAGCTTGTCCTCATCCAAATCAGGACTGCACTGTGTCCCAGACTGTGCATTGCACCATGGTGGGTGCTTGGTGAGTATCAAATGCACAGCAGTGATCATCACACTAATGGCATTAACCCTGGTTGAGCACTTAGCATGTGTCAGGTGATCCATTAGTTAATCCTCACAACCATCTTAAGAAATAGAAATGGTGGCCCAGGCACAGTGGCTCATGCCTGTAATCCCAGCAGTTTGGGAGGCCAAGGTGGGCAGGTCACCTGAGGTCAGGAGTTTGAGACCAGCCTGGCCAACACGGTGAAACCTTGTCTCTACTAAAATAAAATTACAAAAATTGGCCGGGCATGCTGGTGCATGCCTGTATCCCAGCTACTTGGGAGACTGAGGCAGGAGAATCACTTGAACCCGGGAGGCAGAGGTTGCAGTAAGCTGAGATCGTGCCACTGCACTCCAGTAATGGTGATGGAGCGAGACTCTGTCTCAAAAAAAAAAAAAAAAAAAAAGAAGAAGGAGGAGGAGGAGGAGAAGAAGGAGAAACGATGACTGTCCCCATTTTATAGTTGAGAAAATGGAGGCTCAGAGAGATATGCCTGAGGTTATACAGCTGGTGCCTTGAATCTTGGATTCAAAACCTGTTTTAAAGTATAGTGTATTAATAGAAAATGTAAGATATAAGGCCAATAGCTAGGAAGGTGATTGCCATTAAACATATAGTTTCCGGCCGGGCGCAGTGGCTCACGCCTGTAATCCCAGCACTTTGGGAGACCGAGGCAGGCAGATCACGAGGTCAGGAGATTGAGACCATCCTGGCTAACATGGTCAAAACCCATCTCTACTAAAAATACAAAAGGTATCTGGGCGCGGTGGCAGGCATCTGTAGTCCCAGCTACTCAGGAGGCTGAGGCAGGAGAATGGCCTAAGTAAACCTGGGAGGCAGAGCTTTCAGTGAGCCTAGATCGCGCCACTGCACTCCAGCCTGGGCGACAGAGCGAGACTCTGTCTCAAAAAAAAGAAAAAAAATATGTGTATATATATGCACACACATATATATGTATATATATAGTTTCCAAGAGAAGGGGGCAGACCATGCCACGGGGGCCACAGGAAGTACTGGAGTGGGTCAGGAGGCAGAGAGAGAGAGGGAGTTGTGGGCAGGAGCCTTTGTTGTGGTTTCTGAGGGTGGAAGGGGCAAGGTAGGGTAAGCAGACTTAAGACTGACCAGTTCAAACAATTTCTTTTTTTTTTTTTTTTTT